>NC_030426.2:27223698-27393698 GCF_001660625.3 Ictalurus punctatus | reverse complement strand
TGCTGAAAGTAAGAAATTTGATAACCTAAAATAAGCTGCAAGTGCATGGTTTGAAATAACTCGATAAAAGTGAAACGCAAATGTAATGGGAATTACATTCACATAATTGTTTAATTCCGCCTTTGAGCCGTGTGGATTTAAAGAACTTCTCAAAAATCGCTGCATTACTATTTATGATCCAGAGGCCAGAAGTGTCTATTATTTAGTTTAGAGAACGGTGAAAAAGACCATGTGCTCACCTCACAATGGAAATACAAAAGTATTCGCAGATCTGGTCAAATCCTGATTTTTTAATGAACGAAAGTATATCATTCTTTCAGTCCATGGTAATCCAAAAGGTATAACAACTATTTGACTATTCTGTCTGGGAATTCCAATAATTAAAGAATAGATGTGATCTTGATAATCTCAACAACAATAAAAACCCTGGCCATGCATCAAGAATAAAATTGTAAATACATGTGATCATTTAATTAGTGAACATGACGTGTGGAAATAATACATTGTTCAGTCCCTCCAGGATTTTGCAGAAATTAACACAAAATCAAGGAAACTCCTCAATATTCGGAGGAGCGTGCAAGTTTTCAAAATGACTGCAGATTTTCCACAGATCCGAGCTGAGACGCATCATGTGACGTCATCACGACGCGCATTCAGCCAAAGCCCTCTTCGGTTCACGTGCGTCGTGAACATGAGTACAGCTATAAAGATCTCATTTACCAACAAACATCACCGTGAAAGAGCATGCAAAACAATTTCGTGCGATTTCAACAATTCAAGTAGTTTTCCATAAAAAATTTTTTTTAAAAGCACAAAAAACTCCGCAAGTTGCATCGCAAATTTTCCACAACAAACACAAAAAATCCACTCCTCGACATCCTGTATAGAGTATGAACGTATGTATAAAGCTTAATTTCATAGTGATAAAATCCCCAGAGCCTCCTCCAGTAAAACAGAAGGAACATGCACCACCAGAATGTATAAAGCCTTTCAAATGATCCTGTTTGACCAACAATAGAGCTAATCAATTCCCACACGTTGTTCTAAAAAGAACTGTGGAACGTCCCCAGTCTCAGCCGTGTGAATGTGTTTATGTTGCTGCAAATTACTACGTCCACTAAAAGTCTCCACTGTATGAGTTCTCTGGTGTTTTATGAGCTTACTGTTCTCAAGAAAACTCTTACCATAATCTAAGCACTGATTCAGTTTCACTCCAGTGTGGATGTGTTGGTGTCGTTGAAAACTACTATGCCTAGTAAAGCTCTTCCCGCACACTGAGCAGTAATACGGCTTTTCCCCGGTGTGGACGTGTTGGTGCTCTTGCAGATCAGCTCCCTGTATAAAACCCTTCCCACATTCCAAGCACTGATACGGTTTATCTCCAGTGTGAACGTGGAGGTGTTTTCGGAGATTACTCCTCTGTGCAAAACTCATCCCACAGTGTGAGCATCCATACGGCTTCTCTCCCGTGTGAATTCGCAGGTGTTGTATGAGAATACCTCTCTCGATAAAGCTCTTCTCACACTGCGAGCACTGATACGGCTTCTCTCCCGTGTGAATGCGCTGGTGTCGCAGGAGATGACTCTGGCTTGTGAAGTTCTTCCCGCACAGTGAGCAGTAATACGGTTTATCTCCCGTGTGAACGCGTTGGTGTATTTGGAGATCAGTCCTTTGAGTAAAACTCTTCCCGCAGTCTAAGCACTGATACGGTTTATCTCCTGTGTGAATACGCAGGTGTTTTTGGAGGTTACAGTTCTGTGTAAAACTCTTTCCACAGTGTGAGCACTGATACGGTTTCTCTCCGGTGTGAATTCTCTGGTGCTTTATAAGATTACTACGCTCAATAAAACTCTTCTCACATTGCAAACACGGATACAGCTTCTCTCCCGTGTGAATGCGCAGGTGTCGCTGGAGATCGCTCTGGCCTGTGAAGTTCTTCCCGCACTGTGAGCACTGATATGGCTTCTCTCCGGTGTGAATCCGCTGGTGTTTTTTGAGGTTCCCGTTTTGACTGAAACTCTTCCCGCACTGTAGGCATCTATACGGCTTCTCTCCCGTGTGGATGCGCTGGTGTTCTTTGAGAGTACTCTTCTGACTGAAACTTTTCCCGCAGTTTGGGCAGTGATACGGCTTCTCTCCCGAATGAATACACTGGTGTTTTTTGAGAGTACTCTTCTGATTGAAATACTTCCCACAGTGTGAGCACTGGTGAACTTCACTTTGTGTTTGTCTGTAAAGGGTGGTAGTGTGGAAAGTACCAGATGAGCTTTGTTGACCAATCTCTGTGGATTCCAGATTCTCACATTTAATCTCGCCTGATGTCATCCTAGTTGGATCTACTGATGTTCTTGCAGAGATAAAACGATGCTGTGTAGGGAACAGGATAGCAGTAAAAGGAAGGACACCACTCATATCTGGACTGGAAAGAGGCAAAATGGATAATTTTGTTAAATATTTTTAAAGAAATAAACCATAATTTTATGATTAATATTACAAACTAAAATTCTGAGCTTCCTATCTGGCAACCAGAGCATGTCAGAGAGCAGAGTCAAGTAGTATGATTTTTCCCAAAGCAAGGAGTGGGTTTTTAGAGGAATAAAGGTTTTTTGAGTATTTTTAGGGTACGAGGGTTCCCACTTTCAACCGCAAAAGTGTGGTACCACTGAGACTAAGAGTAACTGATCAGAAGACCTCAGAGACCTAGGAGCTAAGTATTGAGAGAGCAGGTCCATAATGTAGGAGAGGGCTAGCCCATTACGAGCTTCAAATACAAATAAAAGAACCATAAATTGGGTCCTGTTTGAAACCAGTCCAGAAAGGCTAAAACTGGAGTGATGTGATCCCTTCTCTTGGTGCCTGTAAGCAGCCTGGCTGCCGTGTTCTGAACTAACTGAAGGCGAGTCATATGTACAACCCCCTCCAAAACTATTGGAACAGCAAGCCCAATTATTTTCTTTTTTCTTTCTTTGAAGACATTTGAGTTTGAGATCAAAAGATGAATATGAGAAGAGAGCATGAGAATTTCAGCTTTTACTTCCTGGTATTTATGTGTAGACGTGTTAAACAACATAGAATATAGCACATTTTGTATCAAAATATTGGAACATGTGACTGACATGTGTCTCTTGTTAACCAGGTGTGTCCAGTTAGATTGACTGTTTAAACAATAAACAGCTCTGAACATCTAATCTTGTATTTTGCCCTCAATTTCACCTTTGAGGGCAAAAACTGCCCTCAACCTGCATTTGTTGTTAAAAAGGATAAACCAACATGAAGATCAGAGAGCTATCTATGGGAGAAAAGCAAGCCATTGCACAGACATTGGGCATAATCAATACAATAATTTGGAATATCTTGAAAAATAAAGAAACCACTGGTGTACAGAGCAACAGACACCGAATGGGTTGACCAAGGAAAAACAACAACAGCAGTAGCTGATGACAGAAATGTGAGAGCTTTGAAGAAAAACCCAAAAACAACAGTCAGTGACATCACCAACAACCTCCACAGGGCAGGGGTGAAGGTATCATGATCCACCAGTCAAAGAAAACTTCGAAAGCAGAAATATAGTGACCATACCACAAGATGCAAACCACTCATCAGCAGTAAGAATCAGAAAGCCAGATTTGAATTCATAAAGAAATACACAGATGATCCACAAAAGTTCAACGTCACGGAAAGTCCAAAGTGTGGAGAAAGAAAGGATCTGCTCATGATCCAAAACATACAAGCTCATATGTGAAACATGGTGGAGGTAGTATCATGGCTTGGGCTTGCACGGCTGCTTCAGGAACATTCTCACTAATCTTTATTGATGATTAACTCATGATGGTAGCAGCAGAATGAATTCTGAAGTTTACAGGAACATTCTGTCGGACAATTTACAGAGAAATGCATCAGGAATTAATCAGGAGGAACTTCATCATGCAGCAATACGACAATCTAAAACATTTTTTTTTTTTTATCTCAAACCCAACTGTCTTGAGTGTATAACAAAAAAAAAGAAAGAAAGAAAAAAAAAAGAAGAATTGGCATTGCTCTTCCACTGCTTTCGGAGTAGACTGTCTGTATACATCACATTCCAGCTCTCTGACAAACAATGAACTGTTTGTAGAACAGAAGATCAGCATTCTGAAAACACGTCTTACCTTGTAATCACCTGAAGCACAATGACAGGAACACACACACACACACACACACACACACACACCCGACTGACCCTTTCACTTAATTATTTATTTACATGACATATTAAATGCGATAGCAATACTGCTCTCATGTATTACTCATTAAATCGAACTGAATAAACTCCTTTAATCAAACCAGCTTCACTGTAGTGTTTGGAGTTTTGTACATATGGCGTCACTGACCAGATTAATTAACCTACTTCAGTATCTCACTAAGGATTAGCTGATGAGAATAATGTTAGTGAGCTAAACTTATTTACATAATCATTAGCAATGTTAGCCATGGAGTACTCTAAAGTTTAAAAGAAGTAAAACATGATCATGATTAGCAGCAATTTGATAATCTGTTAATAATTAGCAGCACACACTGTAACTTTTCACTAGTTTTGACTTCCTGATAGGATATATAGTGCACTACAAAGTGTGTAAACACCACTATTTTATAGACTGTGTAGTGCACTAGCACAGGAAGTAGAAATCCATTTAGGATTCAGCCACTATTAGCCGAGTTGAACTTACCTTGATCTTTACAGCAGAACGCAGTTAACCTCCTCAAATACACCCACAACGGATCAGATGGAACTGTGGAGGTAAAACCCTGTCAGAAATATTTGAATGTAAAGATGATTAGTAGAGTCGGAGAGCTCAGCTCATCAAACAGCAAAACTGCCGCACGTCTTCTTCTATTTCTGTGAACGTGTGGCTGAACGCGACCTAGACGCTCACAGCGACACCTACTAGAGTATTGTATTAGCGCTCCTAATCACCATAACAACAGAAGACTGTTTTGCTAATATAGCCCCAGCTAGCAAGCAGGTACCGGTCCACCGGATAATATTAATCTAACCACTTCTGGTCCACACGCAGACCAGATTAACTGACTGAATAAATAAACAATTAATTCCTTCATTTATAAATTGACGTGCTGCACGCCGTGTTTTGTCCACTTGTTGATGATGGCCTTCACAATCAAAATCCAAGTCTTATTTCTCATTTGCACAGTTGAATCATGGAAAACTGCACAATGAAGTTCTTCTTGGTAGCACCACTAACAAATACCGGACATATACTTATTAACATTACATAGAAGAAAACAAAATATACAAATGTACGAAAGGCAAAAAAAAAAAAAAAAAAAACAACAACAACAACAACAACAACAATCTCAATATACAAAAATAATCAAGGTACACACAAAAATTTACATAAGTATTGGAGGTATAGCCATGTGTTTAGGGTGTAACTGAAACCAGCACACAATGTAAAGAGTATTCCATTTCCATAGTACATCTGATGTTTCGGAAATTATTTTGTACCCCTGTCCTGATAGCTGAGAGCTTTTATATCTTCAGCAGTCAGATAAATCCAAGAAAATGGCAAGAAAACCCTACAGAACAGCTGATCTTTATTTGACACTAATCAGAATCACTTCATCGAAGACAGCAGCATGATAATTACTTTTGAACATAAGTTTGAAAGTTATTGGTTAATTCTGAGTACAATTTTTCACCCCTTTATAAAAGTTTGTGCACACTTATACAACCAGGCTGTATCTTTTACTTTTCCTAAAACACTTCCATTTGTCTTTCACATTTTGTTGGTTGCTATTTCACATCAAAGGTGGAAAATAATTGATCTACTTAATGCTACATTTGGGTCGCTCCAGTCACAGAACGGTTTGTTGCACAGGAAGAGTAGATTCAGGTGCAGAACTGCACTGCACACATCATATTACGGTGCTTCAGATCAAGGGTGATATAATAAAACAAAGTATAACTGAATTACAAACATTTTATCAAATAACAAAATTAGAGACCAGGCGTGATAGACAAAGCTCTAGCACATTCATAAGACATGTAATACCAATGGGCATTTGCAGGGGGGTGTCCTTACAAAATACTTCAAAAGTTACTGGTTGTTTTAGCTGCCTACCACAGTATATTGAAGTTGTGGTCCTCTCCTTTTTTAAAAAGGACTAAACGTGTATTTTTACTCGTTTCATTAGTAGATTCTTTTCACTTATTACAAGCATATACCTAAAACTTTGTTTTATTTCTTGTTTTATTACCTTTGGAAAATACATTCCCCACTTATTTTCGAAAAAAAAAAACAGTTTTATTCTGATGAAAACTCTACTGCCCCCTCTATGGAAGTAAGCAACAATGAATAAACAATATTCTCCGCCATACTGTATCCAGTGGGTCAAAATTCAAATCTGACCCAAAAAAATGAATAATTTGGGCTATACAATAACAACGCCAGGAAGATTGAACAGATTTAGTTCATTCCCACGCTATTTGATGAGAATTGCCACACGTCCACGTTCTCGGCTGTGTGAACGTGCTGGTGTCGCTGAAAATGACCGCGGTTCCTGAATCTTTTCCCACACTCTGAGCACTGATACGGCTTCTCTCTTCTGTGAGCATGTTGATGTGCTTGGAGATCGGGTTCTTCTCTAAAACTCCTCCCACACTCCAAACAGTGATATGGTTTATCTTCAGTGTGAATGTGCTGGTGTCGCTGTAAATGACAACGCCTCCTAAAACTCCTCCCACACTGGGGGCACTGATACGGCTTCTCTCCTGTGTGAATGAGCTGATGTCGCAGGAAACAACCGTGCCTACTAAAACCCTTCCAACATACTGAACAATAATAAGGCTTCTCTCCGGTGTGAATATGTTGGTGTGCTTGGAGATGAGCTCCTTTTCTAAATCTCTTCCCACACTCTAAACAGCGGTATGGTTTATCTTTAGTGTGAATGCGCTGGTGATGCTGAAGACTACTCTGGACAGAAAAGTTTTTCCCACAGTCCGAGCAGTGATACGGCTTCTCTCCTGTGTGAATTCGCTGGTGTTGTCTGAGACTACCTCTCTCGGTAAAACTCTTTCCACACTGCGAGCAGTGATACGGCTTCTCTCCTGTGTGAATGCGCTGGTGTCTTTTGAGAGTGTTCCTCAGGCTGAAGCTCTTCCCACACTGTGAGCACTGATACGGCTTCTCACCTGTGTGAACCCGCAGGTGTTTTCGGAGAATACTGCTCAGGTTGAAACACTTCCCACAGTGTGAACACTGATACGGCCTCTCTCCCGTGTGAATCCGCTGGTGGGTTGTGAGATAACTCTTTTGACTGAAACTCTTCCCACACTGTGAGCAGTTGTGAATTTTCTTTTTGGACTGAGAGGTGTTAATGTGGAAAGCATCAGATGAGCTTTGCTGAGTACTGAAGCTCTCTTTGGGTTCCGGATTCTCACATTTAATTTCTTCTGAATTCATCTCTTGATGTTCTTGTGGAGATATAAGATATATAAGAGGTGTAGGAAAGAGGACACCAATAGAAGACTTGCAACAGGGCAGCACTCGTGCCTGGATCAGAAAGAGGCAACAATGACCAAAGATTAAATATTTTTTAAATATATTTATTTTTATTTTATAACCCACATTTCAGAGCAACATTATATAAACTAAAGTTGTCCTGTCTGGAAGCCAATTGCTACATTCTGGAGGGAATTTTCAAAAGTCAGTCAAATTTATTTATACAGCATATTTTAAACAACACAAGTGTTGACCAAAGTGCTGCACATCATGCATAATAAGAAATGCATTAAAACATATAATATAATGAAAATAAATATATAAAGAAATAGTTACTATAAGAAAACAGTGATGTGGCCTGACATCATCTTGTGGTTTGTTAAAATAAATGTTACAGTAACATTGTCAACTTGGCTTTGGTGGTAGGTCAAAAGCATCAGCCAAATAAATAAATAGTAATGGCTTCTGTTTAGGTTATATGGTGAAGGCCTAATAAAGGCAAGAGCAAAAAGAATCTCAGATAAGCCTACATTGAAGCAATAGTGTTGCTCAAAACTTCTGTCACTCGTCCTCCAGACTATACTGTACATAAGTAGACACAGCCTTCAGACAACAATGGCTTGAGCAGCGTATGGATAACTACACATTTAGATGAGTCACTGTCCTGTGCTGTGCTGTCAAGGTGCAAGACTAGATGCCCCAGAAAGATGCACTTTCTAATATGCATTACATGAGCTTTCACCTGACGAGACCCCTGCTGAAGCGTGTATGATCCTTAAAACCGATGTTCTCATGAAAAAAAAAAAAAACTTTGTCACAATGGTTTAGGGAAATAAGAGAAAACAGAAATAAGAATAACATAGGAGAAATATTGGTTAGCTGTTTTTTTTTTAATCTTGTGCAACAGGAATCACATAGTGTTCATTTTTTTTATGCCAAATAATTTCTAATAGAAGCAATATTATTGTGCTTACATAAAAAAAAAAAGACAAAAATGTTTGGGTGTCCAGCTTGTTCAAAGGTCACAGTGATGATCCCTTCTCACCCAGTGGGCCAGGGTTGAGGGTAGAGATCAACCGATAATTGGTTTTACAAATATTTTCCCCAATATTTTAGTATATTTCCATAATCAGATATCTGTTTTGTAATATCAGATCCACCAATAAATGAGAATTGAGAATTGCATGCAGGAGCACTATTGCAGCACTGTGTCTGAGGGGAGACGAGTTAACTACGGCGGCTGAGCGTTGGTAGAGCGGGTTGTCCACTAATCGTAGGGTTGGCGGTTCGATTCCCGGCCCACATGACTCCACTTACCGAAGTGTCCTTGGGCAAGACACTGAACCCCAAGTTGCTCCCGATGGCAGGCTAGCTCCCTGCATGGCAGCTCTGCTATCATTGGTGTGCAAGTGTTTGTGTGAATGGGTGAATGGTGAATGAGACACAGTGTAAAGCTCTTTGGATAAAAGCGCTATATAAGTGCAGATTTACCATTTACAACGGTGTGCACAGGTAAAGTATACTTGCTTTGTTTTAATTAATAAACTTTATTTAATATAATAGCCATTAATGCATAAATAAGATGTGTTACACAAATGCTTGGCATGTAGTAATCCGTTTAACCTCGTTGAAGCTTTTATTTAAAATAAATAAATTAATAAAATAAAAAGACACTTTAGTATTTTTTTTGCACTCTTTCAGACCACTATATTTACTGGTGTTTAAATAAGTTTTGTGGGGGTTTTTTGTATGCAAGGAGGACGTGAAAATGACAACATTGTTATAAATAAAACGGTTTGTTCAGTTCAGTGATGGTGTTATTACTGTGTCAAAAACTGAAGTAAAACAATAAATAAATATTGGTTCGGCCTATCGGTTATTGGGCACAAAACATGCCAAATATCGGTACCGGTTATAAAATTAAATAAATAAATAAATAAATAAATAAATAAATAAATAAATAAATAAATATCGGTCGATCTCTAGTTGAGGGGGAATATTATTTGGGGTTTTTTTTTTCTAGTCTTGGTTATGATTCATATAAGATAAATGCACATCTTCTAACCAATCAGATTCGAGAATTTAACCACGGTGACGAAATAGTTATAAACCTGGTTAACTCAGTGATTGTAAGCTAAGAAGCTGGTCCTTAGTGTAATATGATTAAATGATGAATTAATTTAAAGCCACCAAAATATCACAATCATCTATTGCAATGTTTAGTTTGCAGACCGTGATATCCCAAATCCACACGTCCCAGCTGATATACAGCTCACTTTGTACCAATCATTTAATTAAAAAACAAATGTGTGGCCTGACATATAACTGAAACTACAACCTCCTCAACAATCACCTTCCAAACTCTACTTTATCCCCTGAGACTCAATCTTAACCTAGAGACCCGCACAAAGAAAGTAAACTTCTCATTATCATTAACAAAACCAAAACAATAATTATCTGCACACACTGTAAGGTTTTACTAGGGCTGCGTTCCAAATGAGTCCTGATAGGATATATAGTGCACTACAGAGTGTGTAAACACCACTATTTTATAGGCTGTATAGAGCACTAGCACAGGAAGTAGAAATCCATTTAGGACTCAGCCACTGTTAGCCGAGTTGAACTTACCTTAATCTTTACAGCAGAACGCAGTTAACCTCCTCAGATACACCCACAACGGATCAGATGGAACTGTGGAGGTAAAACCCTGTCAGAAATATTTGAATGTAAAGATGATTAGTAGATGATTAGAGCGCTTCTGTTTTTGCTTCTTCTTCTGATCATCTAATGGCGGTTGGCAGCTATTGTCTGTAGTGCATTACTGCCGCGAACTGGACTGGAGTGGAATCTCGTCGCGGTTGAGTTTGTAGAAATCGAGTATTGTGTAAACTTATATATGTTTCACCGGACAGATTTGTGTACTATAGTATACAGTATATATGTACAGTGTAGTCTAGATTTATTTTTCATTTAAAATTGGAAAAACAAAAGGTTTCAGAATTTTGAAATGTTTGAAAGTGAATGCTCAATAGCTTGAATATTTAATTTTCAGAATTCTGCACAATTTCTAGCTCCATATTTAAATGTAAGCACATGTCTATTATTGACCATGTTCTTAACGGCTTTGTACAAAAGGTCAGATCTTCTTCATGTCTAATCTCTTCTACTGAAGTGTGTGATCAGATGACACTCCCATGGATTTGAGCTTAAATGGATCATAAGGTTTTGCACAAACTTGTGGAGTCCATGCCAGCTCGAGGGCACACTGTCATTAAAGCAAATAGTGGACGTAGCAAATACTATGAAACTCTGAAATTCATTTCAATATTTCAAAGATTCTATTTTTTACTCAAGCCAATAATATACTTTGTAAAGAACATGATTAAATGTTGGGGGCATAGTGGCTTAATGGTTAGCCTCATACCTCGAGTCCTGCCTCTGCCCTGTGTGCGGAGATTGCATGTTCTCCCTGTGCTTCAGGGGTTTCCTCCCAGAGACCAAAGACTGACTGGCTTTTCCAATTGTCCATGTGAAAACAGTTTTTGAAAGGGTTCTGAAGGATTAGGAGTACATGCATATGATTTTCCACTGACTTTATTCTTTTTATTGTTATTGATATTTTATTGTTATTAATAACAACAATTAGAATTTGTGAAGTAGCCCTTATAACCAAAATAACAACAATCTGCTTAATAATAATAATAATAATAATAATAATAATAATAATAATAATAATAATAAATACACTCAGATGTGAGTATAAGTTAGAACAAGGACAGTAAGAGCTTAAGCAAAATAAAGGTGGATGGGCATGGAAAAACAGTGGGAGGAGCAAAGGATAGGAAAGACAATAGGATGATGTTTCTACAAAATTCAGAGAGAAATAGGAAGAATTAGGAAAGAGGAAATCAAGACTGAGATTAGGACATACAGAACTCAATAGTACATTGTACATAATGGGAAAACGTAATTAATGCCAGTGGAACTCTGTCGACAGGATGAAGCAGCGGAATATGAAATTCTCTACTGTACTTGATTCAGAAATCATTGTTATTATTATTAGTAGTAATTGTTATTGTTGTAGTTGTACTAGTAGTAGTAGTAGTTGTTGTAGCCGTTGTAGTTGTATCAGTAGCAGTAGCAGTAGCAATAGTAGTAGTAGTAGTAGTAGAACCACCTCATGGAACAACTGGCATCTCCTCACTTTCTTGCACGCTTGCACAATATCTACATGCCTTGTTTACAAGTTTGTTTACACTCTTTGTTGCACTGTGCTACCTTGTTGTATTTATATTTACCTGTGAATGTTTGTCTTTTACCACTACTGTAACGCTGCAGTTTCCGTTAGGATCAATAATGTTTCGATCGAATTAAAAGTTGTACTGCAGCTAGCCACTAGCGAGCCCCAGAGTAATTTTGAATTCAATTTTGAGCTCCTGTCACGACGTGGTAACTGCAAGCAGTACGAGTAGATTGTACAATGCTCCAGTAGGTGTCGCTGTGGGCGTCTAGGTCGCGTTCCACCACACATTCACAGAAATAGAAGAAGACGTGTGGCAGTTTTGCTGATTGATGAGTTGAGCTGTCCGACTCTACTAATCATCTTTACATTCAAATGTTTCTGTCAAGGTTTTACCTCCACAGTTCCATCTGATCCGTTGTGGGTGTATTTGAGGAGGTTAACTGCGTTCTGCTGTAAAGATCAAGGTAACTCGGCTAACAGTGGCTGAATCCTAAATGGATTTCTACTTCCGGTGCTATTCCTAGGCATTCATCAAGACACACAAAATGAGCATGAACAAAAGTTGCATTTCACTGTAAATAAATTAAATTGTCAAACAGCTTTACAAAAATTCAGGTCTTGATTCAGATCCAACAATATGAAGGATAAAGTCCCTGAGACGGCATTTAGAACAAACCTTGAGAAGATTCAGTCCTCCTTTGGGTGACACTGGACAACTGAATTTTTCAATGTCCACTTTATTAGCAACACCTGTACACACACATACATTTAAATTTATTCATTTAGCAGATGCTTTTATCCAAAGTGACTTCCAAATGAGGAAATGCAAGCAAAGTTATCTATCAAGCAGAGAACAATACAAGTAGTGCTACTGTACAAGATCTTTTAATTGAGTTCTAGAGAAGAAAAGTGCACAGAGTCTAGGTGTTTTTTTTAATAAGGGAAGGGGGGTTAGTTTAGTGTTCATGGAGGAGGTTGGTCTTTAGCCATTTTTGAAGATGGTGAGAGATTCTGCGGTCCGGATTGAGGTTGGAAGTTCATTCCACCACTGAGGAACAGTTAGTGTGAAGGTTCTGGAAACTGCACATTTATGCAGTTATTTAATCCAGCCAAAAGTAATGCATAAATACTAATATATATATATATATATATATATATATATATATATATATATATATATATATATATATATATATATATATATATATATATATATATATATAATGCATAAATACATTATATATATATATATATATATATATAATGCATAAATACATTATATATATATATATATATAATGCATAAATACATTATATATATATATATAATGCATAAATACATTATATATATATATATATATAATGCATAAATACATTATATATATATATATATATATATAATGCATAAATACATTATATATATATATATATAATGCATAAATACATTATATATATATATATATAATGCATAAATACATTATATATATATATATATAATGTATTTATGCATTTTATATATATATATATATATATATATATACATTATATATATATATATATATAATGCATAAATACATTATATATATATATATATAATGCATAAATACATTATATATATATATATATATATATAATGCATAAATACATTATATATATATATATATATAATGCATAAATACATTATATATATATATATATAATGCATAAATACATTATATATATATATATATATAATGTATTTATGCATTTTATATATATATATATATATATAATGTATTTATGCATTATGTTTATGGATGCACAAAAAGCACTGAATTAAACTACAGTCCGAAGTGAATAATATATTCTGAGTAACCGATAACCAATAAATCGAAAATAATAACAATAATCGGTCAATTAATCGATTATGAACATAATCGTTAGTTGCAGCTCTACTTTTAATAAATCACTACAAAATTTCAGTCTGAACACATCAGTAAGTTTACAGAGAGGAAATCTTGATATGCAGGTCTACTTTTAAAAACTGAAAATCAAGCAAAATGCTTTTTTGTTTTGTTTTTTTAAATATTCAACTATTTGAATATTTTGTCTTTTTTTCTGATCCAGATATGAGTGGTGTCCTGTAGGCAAGTTCTCTCCTGCTGTCTGACTTGGATGAAGCCAGGTGAGATAAAATGTGAGAATCTGGGACCCACAGGATGCTCCAGTAGTCAGCAAAGGTCATCCGGTCCTTTTCACATGTACGCATCTCGGTGAGAAGTACGGAAAGAAATTGTGTGGGAAGAGTTTTAAACAAAAGAGTAATCTCCAGCAACATTTGCGTATTCACACAGGAGAGAAACTGTATCACTGCTCACAGTGCAGGATGAGTTTCACTCAGAAGAGTCATCTCAAACGACACCAGAGCGTTCACTCTGGAGAGAAGCCGTATCACTGTTCTTGGTGTGACAAGAGTTTTACGAAGCAGAGTAGTTTACAGCGACACGAACGAATTCACACTGGAGAGAAGCCATATCACTGCTCACAGTGCGGGAGGAGTTTCACTCAGAAGAGTCATCTCAAACAACACCAGAGCGTTCACTCTGGAGAGAAGCCATATCACTGCTCACAGTGCACGAGGAGTTTCACTCATAAGAGTCATCTCAAACAACACCAGAACGTTCACACCGGAGAGAAGCCGTATCACTGCTCACAGTGCGGGAACAGTTTTAGTAACCAGAGTAATTTTCGAGAACACCAACGAATTCACATAGAAGAGAAGCCTTATCACTGTTCATGGTGTAACAAGAGTTTTACGAAGCTGAGTCATTTCAAGGAACATGAACGAATTCACACCGGAGAGAGGCCGTATCACTGCTCACAGTGTGGGATGAGTTTCAGTCGGAAGAGTCATCTCAAACGACACCAGCGCATTCACTCTGGTGAGAAGCCATATCACTGCTCACAGTGCGGGAACAGTTTTAGTGACCGGAGTAATTTCCGAGAACACCAACGAATTCACGTAGATGAGAAGCCTTATTACTGTTCTTGGTGTGACAAGAGTTTTACGAGGCACAGTAGTTTCCAGCGACACAAACGAATTCACACCGGAGAGAAGCCGTATCACTGCTCACAGTGTGGGAAGAGTTTTAATGACCAGAGTAATTTCCAAAGACACCAGAGTGTTCACACTGGAGAGAAGTCGTATCACTGCTCACAGTGTGGGAAGAGTTTTAGTGACCAGAGTAATTTCCAAAGACACCAGAGCGTTCACACCAGAGAGAAGCTGTAACAGTGCTCAGAGTGCAGGAAGAGTTTTAGTGACCACAGAAAATTTCAGCAACACAAAAATGTTCACATAACCGATAATGAGGACATGCTACAATGATCATGAGAAAGTACGGGAATTGGCTAGCTCTATTCTGAAGACCTAACTTGGAGCACTACTATAAAGTAGGCAAGGGACGATTGATTATATCTAAGACGGACTACTGAAATAGTTTATGGACAATTCCTATTCTTTTGGATAGCCATTAAATAAAAGGTGTTGTATAGTTTGTTAATGTAATGGTCAGGATTTGAGCAGATATGCAAATATTTTATAAGGAAAAAATGTGTGAATAATAATAATAAGTCCTCCCACCATGATAGTGGGACCAATGAAATTAAACAATTGTCAGAGCACTATAATAAGCTAAGCTTTATAAAAGGTTAAATACATGAGAAGTCTGATTTTACTCAATTGTAAACTTTGGCAAAATCGATAAACCTAAATAATTGTTTTTGTTGGTCATTTACTTCAATCAGGAAAGGGCATAAAAACACTCCTTAAACCTGACAGGCTGTGAAATACCTTGTGCTTACCCTGTTAATCAAAAGGCTTAAGGAAGGGAAATTTCTAGACCTATCTGATTTTAAGACAGCTAATAATAGAGCTTTAACTATGATCAAAACGTTTTGTTTTGTTTGCTTCCTCTTGCTGATGGTCGCGGTCCAGCTACATGATGGTGTCCTGCACTAACAAAAGATGCCAGGCATCCCTTTGGCTGTAAAATAAATTTCACAGACTACGTTCAAACATAATCCAACTACTCATACATATACTCAAATGTACTTGTATGTATAATAGGTGTATTACCCCTGCTGAAAAAAACAGTAGAAACCCATGTAGAATTTGTAATGGTGATAATGGGAGTTGTATTGGTTTGAATAGAAACTGTAATGGTCCCTGTGGGTCTCTACTAGTAATTTGTTGCCTTCTATTGGTGGCATGTTACGTCTAATGGATACCATTAAGGACCAGTAAAGGTTTTAATGGTTAGTGGATGGTTTGTAATGGTATTTGTAGTGGAAACCATTAGAATTTCTATGAGGGTTTCTATATATATATATATATATTTTTTTTTACAATAATATGGCTATTTATTGTAGCCATAGAACGTTTTAATCCTGAAAGTTTCATTGCCACATAATTGGCAGATTAGATAACCGCATCAATGTGTAGGTGCACAGGTTTTTCCTAATAAACTGGATGGTGAGTTTATACTAAATTGTTGAAGCAGGTTTATAATCGAAAACCACAGCATCTGATATGCACATTAAAGCAGCCAGTTGGGAATGCTGATATCTCTAAACATCCAGAACAACAAACATGACTAATTATATCAACCTTCATTTAAAATGGCTTCAATTTCATTTAAAATGACAAACTTACAAACAATTACCAGACTCTTCCTCCACCCCACCCCTGTATTTCTTATGAACACCTTCAAGCTGCATAAATTGTCAATGCTGTTGTAAAATACTGAAAGTTTCTCTATAATCCATGCACACAATTCAAAGCTGTAATAATTCTATCTGCTTAATTTAAAAAAAAAAAAAGAAGAAGAAGAGAAAGCAGTGTGACAGCAGGTGGGCATCTTCTCAAGTAAAGTGAATACTTCAATTAATGTGAAAGATGCATTTTACGGACAGGTGTTAATAATTCTATTCCTGTTTTCATTGTTTTGACACCCTTTTAAATATTCCTAATAGCTGTTAATAATAGTAAGAAGAAGAAACTGAGAGTATAGCAAGGAAAGTAATTTGTATACATTCCTCATCCTTCAGAATCCTGTCAGAAAATCGTGCTAACTTAGCCAAGTTAAAAAAAAAAAAAAAAAGACATTTATATGGAAAAGCCAGTTATCTGAGATTTCAAAAGAAACCCTGAACAGAACTGTGCTTTTTTCATTCAGGACGTTTAATTTATAAATGAATTCATGAATTGGACCAGCAGTGGTATACAGTTAGCAGTTGTTCCGACCGACTAATATGATCCAGTGAACCAGTACCTGTTTGCTAGTTGGGGCTATATTAATAAAACAGCCTTCTGTTGTTATGGTGATTAGGAGCACTTATACAATGCTCCAATAGGTGTCGCTGTGAGCGTCTAGGTCGCGTTCCGCTACACATTCACGGAAATAGAAGAAGACGTGCGACAATTTTGCTGATTGATGAGCTGAGCTCTCCGACTCTACTAATCTTCTTTACATTCAAATATTTCTGACAGGGTTTTACCTCCACAGTTCCATCTGATCCGTTGTGGGTGTATTTGAGGAGGTTAACTGCGTTCTGCTGTAAAGATCAAGGTAAGTTCAACTCGGCTAACAGTGGCTGAATCCTAAATGGATTTCTACTTCCGGTGCTATTCCTAGGCATTCATCAAGACACAAAATGCGCATGAAAAAAAAGTTGCATTTAAAAAGTTGCATTAAAGTCCCTGAGACGGCATTAAGAACAAACCTTGAGAAGATTCAGTCCTCCTTTGGCTGACACTGGATAACTGAATTTTTCAATGTCCACTTTATTAGGAACATCTGTACACATACGTTTACATATATTCATTTAGCAGACGCTTTTATCCAAAGCGACTTCCAAATGAGGAAATGCAAGCAAAGTTATCTATCAAGCGAATAACAATAGAAGTAGTGCTACTGTACAAGATCTTTTAATTGAGTTCTAGAGAAGAAAAGTGCACAGAGTCTAGGTGGTTTTTTTTTTTTTTTTTAAATAAGGGAAGGGGGATGTTAGCTAAGTGTTCATGGAGGAGGTGGGTCTTTAGCCATTTTTGAAGATGGTGAGAGATTCTGCAGTAAGGATTGAGGTTGGAAGTTCATTCCACCACTGAGGGACAGTGTGAAGGTTCTGGAAACTGCACGTTTATGCAGTTATTTAATCTAGCCAAAAGTAATGCATAAATACTAATATATTAGTTTATATTATATATAAGTATGCATGCATTATGGTTATGGATGCACAAAAAGCACTGAATTAAACTACAGTCCTAAGTGAATAATATATACTCTGGTGTGTGTCTTGGGTTCTTTACAGTCTTATAATTGGACAAACAGTTGTGTTAAGTTTTAGTCTGAAGTTTATATTTGTAACACTCAGTTCGTGGATTTTATTTTAAATGTATGTAAAAAACGGTACCCCCCCCATCCGAGTAACCAATAAATAGAAAATAATAATCGGTCAACTAATCGATTATGAACATAATCGTTAGTTGTAGCTCTACTTTTAATAAATCACTACAAAATTTCAGTCTGGACACATCAGTAAGTTTACAGAGAGGAAATCTTGATATGTAGGTCTACTTTTAAAAACTGAAATTCAAGCAAAATGTTTTTTTTTGTTTTGTTTTTTTAAATATTCAACTATTTGAATATTTTGTCTTTTTTTCTGATCCAGATATGAGTGGTGTCCTGTAGGCAAGTTCTCTCCTGCTGTCTGACTTGGATGAAGTGAGGTAAGATAAAATGTGAGAATCTGGGACCCACAGGACGCTCCAGTAGTCAGCAAAGGTCATCTGGTCCTTTCCACATGTACGCATCTCGGTGAGAAGCACGGAAAGAAATTCACTGCTCGCAGTGTGGGAAGAGTTTTAAACAAAAGAGTAATCTCCAGCAACATTTGCGTATTCACACAGGAGAGAAACTGTATCACTGCTCACAGTGCAGGATGAGTTTCACTCAGAAGAGTCATCTCAAACGACACCAGAGCGTTCACTCTGGAGAGAAGCCGTATCACTGTTCTTGGTGTGACAAGAGTTTTACGAAGCCGAGTAGTTTACAGCGACACGAACGAATTCACACCGGAGAGAAGCCGTATCACTGCTCACAGTGCGGGAGGAGTTTCACTCAGAAGAGTCATCTCAACGAACATCAGAGCATTCATTCTGGAGAGAAGCTGTATCACTGCTCACAGTGCGGGGACAGTTTCAGTAACCAGGGTAATTTCCGAGAACACCAACGAATTCACATAGAAGAGAAGCCTTATTACTGTTCTTGGTGTGACAAGAGTTTTACGAAGCTGAGTCATTTCAAGGAACATGAACGAATTCACACAGTAGAGAGGCCGTATCACTGCTCACAGTGTGGGATGAATTTCACTCAGAAGAGTGCTCTCAAAGGACACCAGAGCGTTCACTCTGGAGAGAAGCCGTATCAATGCTCACAGTGCGGGAACAGTTTTAGTAACCAGGATAATTTCCGAGAACACCAACGAATTCACATAGAAGAGAAGCCTTATCACTGTTCTTGGTGTGACGAGAGTTTTACGAAGCTGAGTCATTTCAAGGAACATGAACGAATTCACACAGTAGAGAGGCCGTATCACTGCTCACAGTGTGGGATGAGTTTCACTCAGAAGAGTGCTCTCAAACGACACCAGCGCATTCACTCTGGAGAGAAGCCGTATCACTGCTCACAGTGCGGGATGACTTTCACTCAGAAGAGTGCTCTCAAACGACACCAGCGCATTCACTCTGGAGAGAAGCCATATCACTGCTCACAGTGCGGGAACAGTTTTAGTCACCGGAGTCATTTCAAGGAACACGAAAGAATTCACACTGGAGAGAGGCCGTATCACTGCTCACAGTGTGGGATGAGTTTCACTCGGAAGGGTGATCTCAAACGACACCAGCGCATTCACACTGGAGAGAAGCCATATCACTGCTCACAGTGCGGGAACAGTTTTAGTGACCAGAGTAATTTCCGAGAACACCAACGAATTCACATAGGAGAGAAGCCTTATTACTGTTCTTGGTGTGACAAGAGTTTTACGAGGCACAGTAGTTTCCAGCGACACAAACGAATTCACACCGGAGAGAAGCCATATCACTGCTCACAGTGTGGAAAGAGTTTTAGTGACCAGAGTAATTTCCAAAGACACCAGAGCGTTCACACCGGAGAGAAACTGTAACAGTGCTCAGAGTGCGGGAAGAATTTTAGTGACCACAGAAAATTTCAGCAACACAAACATGTTCACATAACTTATGATGAGGACATGCTACAATGATCATGAGAAAGTACAGGAATTGGCTAGCTCTATTCTGAAGACCTAACTTGGAGCACTACTATATAGTAGGCAAGGGACGATTGATTATATCTAAGACGGACTACTGAAATAGTTTATGGACAATTCCTATTCTTTTGGATAGCCATTAAATAAAAGGTGTTGTATATTTTGTTAATGTAATGGTCAGGATTTGAGCAGATATGCAAATATTTTATAAGGAAAAAATGGGTGAATAATGATAATAATAATAAGTCCTCCCACCATGATAGTGGGACCAATGAAATTAAACAATTGTCAGAGCACTATAATAAGTTTTATAAAAGGTTAAATACATGAGAAGTCTGATTTTACTCAATTGTAAACTTTGGCAAAATCGATAAACCTAAATAATTGTTTTTGTTGGTCATTTGTTGGTCATTTACTCATTTACAATCAGGAAAGGGGATAAAAACACTAGTTTAAACCTGACAGGCTGTGAAATACCTTGTGCTTACCCTGTTAATCAAAAGGCTTAAGGAAGGGAAATTTCTAGACCTATCTGATTTTAAGACAGCTAATAGTAGAGCTTTAACTATGATCAAAACATTTTGTTTTGTTTGCTTCTTCCTGCTGATGGTCGCGGTCCAGCTACACGATGGTGTCCTGCACTAACAGAAGATGCCAGGCATCCCTTTGGCTGTAAAATAAATTTCACAAACTACGTTCAAACATAATCCAACTACTCATACATATACTCAAATGTACTTGTATGTATAATAGGTGTATTACCCCTGCTGAAAAAAACAGTAGAAACCCATGTAGAATTTGTAATGGTGATAATGGGAGTTGTATTGGTTTTAATAGAAACTGTAATGGTCCCTGTGGGTCTCTACTAGTAATTTGTTGCCTTCTATTGGTGGCATGTTATGTCTAATGGATACCATTAAGGACCAGTAAAGGTTTTAATGGTTAGTGGATGGTTTGTAATGGTATTTGTAGTGAAAACCATTAGAATTTCTATGAGGGTTTCTTTTGGGTTTTTTTACAATAATATGGATATTTATTGTAGCCATAGAACGTTTTATTCCTGAAAGTTTCACTGCCACATAATTGGAAGATTAGATAACCGCATCAATGTGTAGGTGCACAGGTTTTTCCTAATAAACTGGATGGTGAGTTTATACTAAATTGTTGAAGCAGGTTTATAATCGAAAACCACAGCATCTGATATGCACATTAAAGCAGCCAGTTGAGAATGCTGATATCTCTAAACATCCAGAACAACAAATATGATTGATTATATCCACCTTCATTTAAAATGGCGTCAATTTCATTTAAAATGACAAACTTACAATTACCAGACTCTTCCTCACCCTACCCCTGTATTTCTTACGAACACCTTCAAGCTGCATAAATTGTCAGTGCTGTTGTAAAACAGTGAAAGTTCCTCTATAATCCATGCACACAATTCAAAGCTTTAATAACTCTATCTGCTTAATTTAAAAAAAAAAAAAAAAAAAAAAAAAAAGAGCAAGAGAGAGCGCGTGAGAGAGAGAGAGAAAGCAGTGTGACAGCAGGTGGGCATCTTCTCAAGTAAAGTGAATACTTCAATTAATGTGAAAGATGCATTTTATGGCCAGGTGTTAATAATTCTATTCCTGTTTTCATTGTTTTGACACCCTTTTAAATATTCCTAATATATGTTAATAATAGTAAGAAAAGAAACAGAGTATTGCAAGGAAAGTAATTTGTATACATTCCTTATCTTTTAGAATCCTGTCAGAAAACTGTGCTAACTTAGCTAAGTTTAAAAACAAAACAACAACCCAGAGACATTTATATGGAAAAGCCAATTAGCTGAGATTTCAAAAGAAACCCTGAACATAACTGTGCTTTATTTCATTCAGGACGTTTTATTTATGAATGAATTAATGAATTGGACCAGCAGTGGTTCCGACACACTAACATGAGCCAGTGGACAGGTACCTGCTTGCTAGCTGGGGCTATATTAGCAAAACAGCCTTCTGTTATTATGGTGATTAGGAGCGTTAATACAATGTTCCAGTAGGTGTCGCTGTGAGCGTCCACGTCGCGTTCAGCCACACATTCACAGAATTAGAAGAAGACGTGCGGCAGTTTTGCTGATTGATGAGCTGAGCTCTCCGACTCTACTAATCATCTTTACATTCAAATATTTCTGACAGGGTTTTACCTCCACAGTTCCATCTGATCCGTTGTGGGTGTATTTGAGGAGGTTAACTGCGTTCTGCTGTCAAGATCAAGGTAAGTTCAACTCGGCTAACAGTGGCTGAATCCTAAATGGATTTCTACTTCCTGTGCTAGTGCACTACACAGCCTATAAAATAGTGGTGTTTACGTTAGTGATGGACATGTACGAAGCTTATGAGACAACACATATATATGAAAATGTTTCAAAGCGTTTGACACCCCGCTCTATACTGACATCTGCTGCACGATCAACAGTGTTGCACCTCTCGCTAGATTTTTATGTATAAGTATACAGATGAGGGAATTAAAGCAGAATACGTCCTTCAGTCTCCAAGTGGGTCTTTGTTTTCTTGGCAGGTATGAGTCAGTCACTTGCCTCCTAACCTCCACTGTGACATCAGCAGTGGCGCGTTGGCCATCTTCAGGTATACTCACCCACCTGCTCGTTACCTCCCCCAAGTTTTCAGATTGCGATGTCATTTTAGGTTTATGAACAGGATGGCTGGACTGAAAGAAAGAAAGAAAAAAAAACAGCCATTTGTGTACAGATCTCTGAACTTTCTCAGTGTCATCATCACCTTTATTCATCTCTGGCCAGTTAACGTTAATTATATAATTTTATTGATGGGGAAACTGGAAAGTTATACAGAAATGCATTATTATATAAAGTATTTGTCTTCAATATAGACAAGCTGGAAGAGTATTGAACCGTCACTGTCGCACTTTATTATACTTATGTATAGATATATTTTTTTATTTCTTTCAGACTGGTGTCACTAACATTGCTAATGATGTCATTGGAAGATATGCAAAATATTTACCAAACGCCACGTGCAAATGTTCCGAGTAGTTGAATTGAGTCTTTAACACGTTACACTGCAGTGGTATAGGAGTGAACTTGGAGCAAAAGAAAGCATCAACACTCTATCTAAACAGGTGCTTCTTGTTCTGGGCAAAAATCATGCCCCTCTAAAGATGGCTCTGAGTTTTCATTAATAAAATTAAGCTTAAAAATATAGATTTTTGTTGTTGTTAAAATTGCTGATCAAATTATTTGAACCATTAACCATTTTTGCCTCTTTCCAATCCAGATCTAATTGAGCAGTATCCTGTCATCTTCTACTGTCCTCTTTCCTACATGTCATATATTTTATTCTGCAAGAACATTAAAAGCTCCAAATAGGATGAAGTCAGACACGGTCAAGTGTGAGAATCTGGAACCCACAGAGGGCTCCAGTAGTCCCCAAATGTCATCTGGTGCTTTCCTCACCAACACCTCTCGCAGACAAGTGAAAAAACTTGTTCACCAATGCTCACAGTGTTGGAAGAGTTTCAGTCAAATAAGTACACTTAAAGAGCACCAACGAATTCACACCGGAGAGAAGCCTTATCAGTGCTCACAATGTGGGAAGAGTTTCAGTCAAAAGAGTAATCTCAAAAAACATCAGAGTATTCACGCTGGAGAGAAGCCGTATCGCTGCTCGCTGTGTGGGAAGAATTTTACCAGCCAGAGTAATCTCCAGCGACACCGGCGCATTCACACGGGAGAGAAGCCGTATCAGTGTCTGCAATGTGAGAAGAGTTTTATCGAGAGCGGTAGTCTTATAAAACACCAGCGAGTTCACACAGGAGAGAAGCCATATCAGTGCCCTCTGTGTGTGAAGAGTTTCACTAGCCAGAGTAATCTCCAGCAGCATCTGCGTATTCACACAGGAGATAAACCTTATAACTGCTTAGAATGTGGGAAATGTTTTAGACAAGGTACTGGTCTCCAAATCCACCAACGCATTCACACCGGAGATAAACCGTATTACTGTTTAGAGTGTGGGAAGAGTTTTAGGCAAGGAACAGCTCTCCAAATACACCAACGCGTTCACACGGGGCAGAAGCCCTACCACTGTACAGAGTGTGGGAAGAGTTTTACCAGCCAGAGTAATCTCCAGCGACACCAGCGCGTTCACACAGGAGAGAAGCCGTATCAGTGCTCAGACTGTGGGATGAGTTTTACACAAAGGAGTAATCTTCAACAACACAAGCATATTCATACAGGAGATAAACCATATCGCTGCTTAGAGTGTGGGAAGAGCTTTAATCGAGACGACGCTCTCCAGTTACACCAACGCATTCACACTGGAGAGAAACCGTATTACTGCTCAGAGTGTGGGAAGAGGTTTAGTAACCAGAGTAATCTCCGAAAGCACCAACGCATACACGCAGGAGAGAAGCCATATCAGTGTTCTGAGTGCGGGAAGAGTTTTAGAAAGCAGAAAAATTTTCAGGAACACCAGCACATTCACACAGCTGAGAATAAGGGCACGCTTATGAAAACACTGGGAATTGACTAGGTCTAGTTTAAAAAAAAAAAAAAGTATTATTAATGCATGCCCAATTTGGATATTAATAATATAAAATATCGCCCATAAAATATCGCCCGTAGACAAAATGTTCTACTTCATACAGTATAATCCTGAAAACACAAGTTTCCTGAACTGACATGTTTCCCTTTAGCTTGCATCTCAAGCTGAAGTAAAGTTCTGCTTACTTCCAAAAGTGAAAAGGGGGGAGGATCACATTTAAAGATTCCAATCCAGTTCCACTGAAAGACTCTATGCCTACTAGAGCCCCATCATCTCATTCCCTCGCCTGATCTCGGTCAAAGTTAACAACATCAGTGATTCATTCAGTCAGCTTTTTTTTGTTGGCTAAATTTCTTTTAAATGCCTTGTTATTTGGCCATGTAAACATTTACAACTTTGTGCACTGCCTTCTGTACACTGTGTGTGTAAGCTTTCTTTTCTGTTTTGAGGGTGATTTGATTGAACAGGAGCACGGCGAACATTTTGGTAACCAATATCTGATTACAAAATATATATCGATTTCTAATTACTTACAGCATGTAAATGCCCAAAAAACATGATCAGTCACGACCAAAACTACATAGCTAGCAAGGTTTGAAAATAGCCACAACAAAAACATTTCCACATAATTTTGGTAAACTATATTTGTGTCTACTGAGTTTTGGTAATTTTTTTTTATTGTAATAATTTTGACGGAATATAATATAATAAGTATAATAAAAATGGTCAGTCCCTCCAGGATTTTGCTTTTTTTTTTTGTGATTGCGTAAATTAACGCAAAATCAAGCAAACTCCGCAACATTCGGAAGAGCATGCAATTTTTCAAATTACCACAGATTTTTGCAGGTTTGGGCCGAGACGCGTATTGTGACGTCATCACAACACATATTCAGCCAAAACCCTTTCGATTCACGTGCGACAAATGTGAGTACAGCTAAAAGCTCTCATTTACCAACAAACATCACTGTGAAAGACTACACACAACTATTTCA
Organism: Ictalurus punctatus; assembly: GCF_001660625.3. Lineage (NCBI taxonomy): Eukaryota > Metazoa > Chordata > Actinopteri > Siluriformes > Ictaluridae > Ictalurus > Ictalurus punctatus. Next base: position 27,368,081 of record NC_030426.2, on the reverse strand, counting down.
TGCGATTGCGATTTCAGTAGTTTTCTGCAAAAGAAGAAAAAAAAAAAGCACACAAAACTCCGCAGCACAGTCAAGCATTTTTAGGCCACATCAATTACAAAAAACACTCCATGAAATCCTGTACAGACTGCACGGTGAATGAGCTTACTCATTATATGAGCTTACTAATTTATATATAATGAGCTTACTAATTTATAAACATATCATTTATATTACCACTTATTATAAAAGTGCAGTAATCCATGTAAACTAATTTGAAGTGATCATTGGAGGTTTACATTGGTTACTCCTCTTATGTGTACATTTAGAAACTCAGAAGCACCAGTTGAATCTAGTTGATTTTCTGAAACGACGATTTCCATGAATGTATTGTGTAAATGCTCCTACGAATGATTTACAAATAAATCCGTTCATATCCAGCTTGATATTTTTATTCATATTAAGCAGATTTGCCTGCTTGCTTGCTAGCTGGGGCTACATTAGCATGTCGTTATGGTGTTTAGGAGCCTAAACAGAACTGTGCTTTATTTTTAGTCAGGACGTTTAATTTATAAATGAATTGGACCAGCAGTGGTATACAGTTAGCAGTGGTTCCGACCTACTAATATTATCCAGTGGACCGGTACCTGTTTGCTAGCTGGGGATATATTAACAAAACAGCCTTCTGTTGTTATGGTGATTAGGAGCGCTAATACAATGCTCCAGTAGGTGTCGCTGTGAGCGTCTAGGTCGCGTTCCGCCACACATTCACAGAAATAGAAGAAGACGTGCGGCAGTTTTGCTGATTGATGATCTGAGCTCTCCGACGCCACTACTCATCTTTACATTCAAATATTTCTGACAGGGTTTTACCTCCACAGTTCCATCTGATCCGTTGTGGGTGTATTTGAGGAGGTTAACTGCGTTCTGCTGTAAAGATCATGGTAAGTTCATTAAAGTATGGCTGGTTTAGTAAGGGATAATCCATGTATAGGAGCGTCCCCGAGTGTATTCAAAACAAGTAACGCACACCTAGCCCTGGGTTATTCCGTTTATACCATGGTAATTGACAAGTTTAAGATGTCATTTCTTACACACTTACAGGATGTTCACTCGGGTTTTTTACGTCATAGCAAATAAAGAAGTCACAGAAATGACCCAAAAAAATTTTGTTTAACAGCTGAACATTCTGGCTTCGTGAAACACCACAAAGAAGTTAAATGAAATTATTTTAATCATTCGGCAGTTCAAAAAGAGGAGAAAATGATGGAATCATCTTGTAATTTGCATTTCTAAAACAAATACCAGTACTAAAAGTAGTCTAAAGTCTAAAAATGCAAATGAGTCTGCAGTTAAAAGAGAGCACTTACAGGCCTGAACCTTGGACTTTTTGAAAGGAAACATGGCCTCAACAGAGAGTCGTCTATTGAAACAATGGAAAGGATTATAAAACTCCTTCAAGAAGGAAAACCAAAACGGAGTGTGGGTAAAGATGTTTGTTGTTCCCAGTCAGCTGTGTCTAAAATGTGGTGCAAATACAGTGCTGTGAAAAAGTATTTGCCCCGTTCTGATTTCTTGTATATCTCCCACTAAATAGTTTTAGATCTTCAAATGAAATATGATATAAAACAAAGGCAATCTGAGTAAACACTAGGGCTGCAACTAACGATTATTTTCATAATCAATTAGTTAGCCGTTTTTTTTTTTTGATTAATCGGATGGGGCGGGGCAAGCTTTCAGTACCTTTTTTTGTTTATTTAAAATAAAATCCACAAACTGAGTGTTAGAAATATAAACTTCAGACTAAAACTTTACACAACTGTTTGTCCAAAACAGAAAAGAACCCAATACACACGCGCACACACATGCACACACACACCCCAGAATATATATTATTAATGTAGGACTGTAGATTAATTGGGTGCTTTTTGTGCATCCAAAAAAATAATGCATACTCTTGATGATGACTGGAGATCAGTCTTTCACCTACTTCTAGGACTAGGATTTACTCCTGTGCTTTAGATAATACTTTTTCACAGCACTATATAAACAAACTGGGAAGGTTATAAAAGGAAAACATACCGGTAGACCAAGGAAGATGGCAAACGTCAGGATAGAAAACTCAAAGCAATAGGCCTTGAAAATAGAAAATGTACAACAAAACAAATGGGGGAAACAGGAGTCAGTGTTTGTGATGGAACTGTAAGAAATCGTCTGAATGAAATGGGATTTACATATAGAAAAGCCAAACAAATCTGGCACTAACACTTAAACAGAAGAAAACACAGTTCCAGTGGTCTAAAGAGACTGATTGGATGAAAGTGATGTTCAGTGATGAATCACGAATCTGTGTTGGACAAGGAGATGATGCTGGAACTTTTGTCTGGTGCTGTTCTAATGAAACGTGAGATTGGGTTTCATGTCAGGTAAAGGACCAGGGGAGACCTCACCAGTCAGTGCACAGGTGTACACTGAAATCTTGATCATTTTTCTCATTGCAGTGATAGAAAATAGGTTTCGTGATGAAGTCATTTTTCTGGATGATAATGCATCTCATCACAGAGCAAAGATTGTTAAAGCTTTTCTTCAGGAAGGCAAATCGACTTGATGACCTGGCCAGCAAACAGTCCTGACCTCAATCTGATTGAAAATATATGGTGGAAATTAAAAATAATTGGTCCATGACCAGGCTCCATCCTGCAAAGCTAATCCGTCAACCACTATTCGAGAAAGTTGGAACCAGGTTGATGGAGAATATTGTTTTGTTATTACTGAAGTCCACGTTTCAGGGAATTCAGGCCGTAAAAAAGCCTGAGGAGGTGCGACAAAGCGTTATTTTTTTTGTTGTTGTTCATAATTTTTTCCTCAACACTGAGTGATTCCATAAGTTTTCCTGTACTTGATTTGGAAAAAATATGGCATTAATTAAACAATTTAATTTAACTTGTTTAAAGGAATGTTTCATGAAGCCAGAATGTTTAACTGTTAAACATTTTTTGTGTCATATCTGTGATTTATTTGCTACGAAATAAAAAAGCCGGGTGAGTATCCTCTACAGGCCCTTTCACACTGAGCACAACGCGATAAAGCGAAGCGTATCGCAGACGAACGGTGCGTTCACACCGACCACGAAAGATTGTTCTCATTCAACTAATTCACGCCTCCACGATCGGTGGCACTGACCGAGAATACATTTTACGCCTGCACACTAGATGGCGCAACCCACTATTCAGCTGATCTGCTTATCGTCGTATCACTGAGAAGAAGAATCATGCAAATGTTGACGCAGAGAACCACAACACAAACTGTTAAGAAGCACAGAAACTAACATTTCTTATTTTGTATGGATTCTACCCAGAAAGGGAGGCAGAATTTTTTGTGTTTTTTGAAGAGCACCATCAAGTAGTTTTAGTCTGAATGAAATAATGTGAAATATGATGCAGTAACATGGTAGTGGGACAAAACCCGAGTTTAATGCCCAAAACTATCATTAAGGACAGTTCTCACCCTGGCTTTGATCTGTTCAATCTGTTGCCCTCAGGGAGACGTTACAGGTGCATCAAAACAAGGACTAGTAGATTTAAGAATAGTTTCTTCCCGAAAGCTATTACCATGATAAACAAACACATGTACTGAGTCCACAGCATATATATGTATATACAACATGTATATATTGTCTCAAAACTGTGCATTTCATAGTACCTCCCCCATCCACCCCAATATCTATCTATCTTGCATATCTATCTTGCATATATTGTATATCTTGTTTATTTATTTTGTTTATTTATCTTGTTTATTTATGTGTATTATCTGTTTATTCTTCTTGTGTATTGAATGTATATGTTTGCATGGAACAAAAAGGAGTGGCTCTTAATTTCATTGTACATATGTATAGTGACAATAAAAGGCATTCATTCATTCATTCATTCATTCAAGACAAGCCCAGTTTTTTTCCTGGTGGAAGAACTTTGATAAATGAAGTGACAGTTCAGTTCTTACCGTCCTGTTGTATTTTTTACTGACATGTTTCAATAAGAATATAAAGATTAATAACAAATGGCATACCGAGTATTGTTGTCTGCTACAAAAAGTCCAACTGTATTATGTACATAACTGTATATAACTGTACATTATGGAAATAAAAAAATTGTTTGTATTCAAACAAATATGAAGTCTTTCAGTAAGAAATATACTTTGTTGGCAGCTATCTCGCGCCATTACCATTTTATCAGTAAAAGGCCAATTGGATGGAAACAGGCGGGAGACAGCAAATATCGCAGACTTTTTTTTTTACACGCACATTCACTTTGTCGATAATGTAAATGCACAAAAAGTGAATGGAAACTTGGCAAATGATAACAAGAACTCAATATCCATTCTCTTCTCTCTTCCGGAATACTCTTGTTCAGTATTTACGCTGGTTGTCAGAACCGCTTTCTGTGCTTTACTACCACCTATCTCGCCCTTTTGTGCAACAGAACCGTCTCCAGGCATGTGATCTAAAGCTCAAATCTCACTGGAAAGCCCATTACGTCACAAAGCAACAGGAAAATAAATCTGCACACGCGCCGAAAAAAAATGTCGCTTTGTCACGCCATGAATGATCGCGCCTGGTGTGACTAGCTTCATAGGGATCTATCGTTTCTGTTCAAGAGCGTTTTAAGGAAAAAACCTGACAAATGTCTTGAAATAAAACATTAGCACAATGTCTTGAGTTGTGGTAACTGGTATAAGCAGAATAAATGTAACCACCTTGTAGGGATGTCACGATACCAAAAATCTAGTAGTCGGTACCGATACCACCAAAAGTACACGCTACTCAATACCACAGTGTGGTTTTTATTTATTTATATATATATATATATATTTTTTTTATAAATAAAATAAAACTCCTGGAGGACATCCTCCTCTGGCTGATACTGGCAGAAAAGAGGGGGACATTTTAGTTATCAAACACTGTCTGACAAAGACTAATAACAAGTGCTAAGGTGCACTCCTAAACGCGGGCATGCACACCCACCCACCCCTTATACTCTAAACGCAAGCATTAGTTTAAATTCACGGATATGGTGGCAGGCCAAAATGATTTATTAAAAGCATGAACATTTGAATAATTATTAGTGACATTAGGCTACATTTAGCTGACAGGACACGGGCTGAATGGCGATGCTTGGTGACCCAATGCGTTAGCGTCATTAACAAATAACAGGCTATTGCAAACATTACATGGAGCATAACGTTAGCTGGTTTCACGGCTACAATGCCAGCTGCCTCAAACAAACATAATATAGGGCCATCTTTCAGGTGCTTCGCCAAATTCCAGGTGTTTCCTCGCTTTGTTTGAAATGAACGATAGCATCGGTTGCACACCGGCAACCGCTAAATTTGTTAAGCTAAGCTAATCTTCTGCACTTTTTCCCGTGTGCTTGTAGGCGTTCTTCTTCACCACTTGTGGACCGGCTAAAACATATATTGCGCGTATTTGCTGCCCACTTCAGTTCCAGAAGAATTGCAACTTCGGTACGGTACTGCAGAAAAACAAGTACCATCACGTTTTAACAATGTTGGTACCAACTTGGTACCGAAGAATCGGTTCTCGTGACATCCATACCACCTTGGGGTGTACGTTATTTTCTAATAATTCACCTGAATGTCGTCCTTTATTCCTTACATAACGCACACCTTCCAGCCAATCAGAATCAAGTATTTGGACAGAACATTAGTATAAGTAAAAGCAATATTCAGTTACGTGTACATGGGTCCTAAAAGACTGTGTTGGCATAACGATAAAGTGCATTTTGGCAGGTTCAGTAAGGGTAACATCATGAAATTCAAATGAGTTATTGGAGGAAGGGAGAGAGAGATGTAAATTTCCATGTTTAGGAGAGAAGTAAACCTGTACCAATCTGTGTGGGAGAACTTGATGTTTGAGGCCAGGTCAGCGGGTGTTGCAGTGTTCTCTGTTCGGATCCAGGTCTCAGTAAGAGCCTGCACACTGAGGTTGGAGTGGGTTGCAAAGACAGGAATGAAATCAGCCTTGTTGACAACAGATTGGCAGTTCCATAGCCCGATTGAGAATGAGAAGGAATCTGCTGAGGCTGCCTGCAGAGGGCATAGGTTGTCTAAATTGCATACTTTTATAGGAATGCGCCGTGGCCTGCGCCTGTGGCAAACAACAAGGATAGACTCATGACACATGTTAGCTTGTTAACAGAGAAAGAGTTGGAGAAAAAGGGTAGAGAGGGGAAGAAAGTGCTACTTAGCGGTGTGATTGGTGTGATGTCAGTGTCCTTTAACTCTTAAATTCAGCTTAAAATTAAAGCAATGTGATTTACTTTTTGAAAATATTGAACCACTGACATCTTTGTCTTTTTTTCCTGATCCAGGCATGACTGCTGTCCTGTTGCAGGTGTTCTCCTGCTGTCTTGCACATGCAGTGTAAGTTTACCTCCACAAGAATCATCACACACTCAAGAGATCCAACTGGGATGAAATCAGATGAAATTAAATGTGAGGATGTCGAACCCTCGGAGAGCTCCGGTCATCACCAAAGCTCATCTGATATTTCCCACATGAACACCTCTCCCAAACCAATTAAACAAGAAATTCACCACTGCTCATTGTGTGGGAAGAGTTTCAGTAAAAAGAGTTATCTCAAACAACACCAGCGGATTCACACAGGAAATAAACCATATAACTGCTCACAGTGTGGGAAGAGTTTTACACAATTGAGTACTCTCCAACGACACCAGCGCATTCACACAGGGGAGAAACCGTATCACTGCTTAGACTGTGGAAAGAGTTTCACTAGAGAGGACAGTCTCCATAAACATCAGCGCATTCACACAGGAGATAAACCGTATCACTGCTCAGGGTGTGGGAAGAGTTTTAATCGAGAGGACAGTCTCCAATTACATCAGCGCATTCACACTGGAGAGAAACCATATTACTGCTCACAATGTGGGAAGAGTTTTACACAGTTGAGTTCTCTCCATAAACATCAGCGCATTCACACAGGAGATAAACCATATCACTGCTTACAGTGTGGAAAGAGTTTTAATCGAGAGTACAATCTCCAATTACACCAACGCATTCACACAGGAGAAAAACCATATTACTGCTCACAATGTGGGAAGAGTTTTACACAGTGGGGTTCTCTCCGTAAACATCAGCGCATTCACACAGGAGATAAACCATATCACTGCTTACAGTGTGGAAAGAGTTTTACTCAAAAGGACAGTCTCCAATTACACCAACGCGTTCACACCGGAGAGAAACCGTATTACTGTTCACAATGTGGGAAGAGTTTTACTTGCCAGAGTCATCTCCTTAGACATCAGCGCATTCACACAGGAGAGAAGCCGTATCAGTGTTCTCACTGTGGAAAGAGGTTTATTGATAGTGGTAATCTCATAACACACCAAAGAATTCACACAGGAGAGAAGCCGTATCACTGCTCACAGTGCGGGAAGAGTTTTACACAAAGGAGTATTCTCCAACAACACCAGCGTGTTCACACTGGAGAGAAACCGTATCAATGCTCACAATGTGGGAGGAGTTTTAGTACAAACAGAAATTTTAAGCGACACAAGCACATTGACACGCCTGAGAATGAGGACATACTGTAGTTGTTTTAAGTGTTTTTTTAATCGTGTCATCATTAGATATAAAGTTATCAAAGATTTTATATGTTCCTAAATTTTGGAATTCTAAGACAGAATGGTTAAATAATTGCTGAATAATTTTTACACATTTGGACAACCCTGAACTAAAATAAATGGTATACTTTTGTTAATGAAGGAGTCAGATATGCAAATAGTCATGTGAATAAATAAGCACACCCCATGGAAATTGATGTGATAATCTTCTGTAGAAAAAGTAAGTACACCCTTGGCCTCGGAAGCTCGTATTGCCCCCTTTAGCAGAAATAACTTCTTGTCTGCGTTTTGCATAACTGTCCACCAGTCTCTGACATTGGCTTGCTGGAATTTTTGACCACTCCTCCATGCAATATTATTTCAGCTGCAAGATGTTTGAGGGTTTTCTTTCAAATCCCCCCCACAACATTTCAGTGGGATTCAAATCTGGGCTTTGACTAGGCCGTTTCTTAACCCCCTGGTTCTTCTTTTTGAGCCATTCCATGGTGGTTCAACTTCAACTTTTGGACAGATGGATTTACGTTATCTTCAAGCACTCTTTGATATGATTCAGAATTAATAGTTGAATCAACAATTGCAAGCTGTCCAGTCCCTGAGGTTGTGAAGCAACCCCAAACCATAACATTTCCACCACTGTGCTTCACAGTTGGTATGAGGTGCTTCTCCTGAAAAGCTGTCTTTGATCTGTGCCAAACATGCCTGCTGTTACTGTGGCCAAACAACTCTATCTTTGATTCGTCTGTCCAGAGAACATTATTCCAAAAGCCCTGGTCTTTGACTATATGTTCTTTTGGCAAACTGTAGTCTTGCAAAGGCTATTTCCTGGCACACCTCCAATGCAGGTCAAATTTGTGCAATCTCTTTCTGATTGTAAAAGCATGCACTTTGACCCCAACATTTGCAAGACTTACTTGCAGATCCTGTGATGGTTCTTGTAGGCTTGTTCTTGCATCAGACTGTCTGATCTTGGGCTGAAGTTGCTGGGACGGCCGGTCCTGGACTAATTGGCAGTCATCGAAATCTGCACCATTTGTATATTATTTTCCTTACAGTGGAATGATGTATTTCAAATAATTTGGAGAACTTTATAAATCCTTTTCCAGACTCCTAGACATCCACAACCTTTTTTTCTGAAGGACTTGCAGAACTCTTTAGATGTTAGTATGTTGACACTTCACACCTCAATAACAAAGGGGACACTAGATATAAGAGGGGAATAAATAAGACCAGTTCTACCTGCACTCCCTAAGCAGGTTTTGACCACTGGCACCCAATCTTCAACACCTGATTCTAATTTTATGGATTTGATGGTGTGATAAACGTGTATCAAAAGTGTATCAACTTTATTAATAAGCACGGTTTCAAAGAGGATCAAATGTTTGCTTGACCAAATATGTCTAAAAAAATTCCATGGGGTGTCCTTATTTTTTCCACATGACTGTATGTGTTAGCAACAAGGTCATGTCAGTAATACTAAACAAACTTTTAATTAAAAAATTAAAAAGGTGTGCCCCAGATTTTGTCAAATTGAACAAATCAGGGACAGGAAGAACAGTATTTATCATGTATCGATAAAAGTGGAACACATTGAAAGAAAATGTAGAATAATCTTTTATCTTTTAAAAATAATACTTCTCTTTGGCATCTGGTGAGCTGACTAAAGAATAAAGATTACTAAAACTTCGTCAGATATCCCAGCTTGTTAGGACATTTGGGTTAGACATGATACGGTACCCCTGGAACAGAAAGGGTAAATGACCTTGCTCAAAGGACCAACAGTGGCAGCTTGGTTGTGTTAGGGTAAGTACTTTGCACCATACTCTGAGGAAGGTTGGCAGGTCTGATGCAGTCTTATAAATAAATTCTTTTGTAATTTTCCATTTCACCACTCACCTGTACCCCACCAGAGTGTAGCACCCCACTGTTTGGATTGCAGGCAAACTCTGAATAACACAGAGGAACATTTTGTGGAACAGAGATGAGTATGTTTAAAAATAACAATGAAGTTTCTAATCTGATCAACAAATAAAGTACTGTAATTCCTACAACCTTCATAATTTGGATGGAAATACAAAATAAAAGTCTGGCTTTTGAGCACATATTCATTATTTAAATTCAACTCCAGTATACTGTGGTAAACAGCTAAAATAACTTGTCCATATATTTTTTGTGAAGAGTAAATGTGCAAAAGTTGCTGTAGTACAGATAGCCTAACCAATAACAGCAGTAGTGACTGGAGATGTGAGCGGTTATTAGTTGAGTTTTTTGATGGCGGAAGGGAAAGGAACTTTTACTGAAGCACACTGGTTTATCATTAATCTTTTGCCAGATGCCGTATGACATGTGCTGGGTGAGAGGGGTCAGAGGACATTTTAAAGACCCTTTTCCAGATGTATTTTATGTACAGAGAGTGTACTGATGGGAGATCAGATTTGATCATTTTTGAAGTTTTGCTGTAGTGTATTCTAATGTACTACTGTAACAAAATATACTGTATAAATATACAACATACCCTTGGTTCAAATCATGTATATATGTTTGTAATTTAATCATTTTCAATATGTCACAAATGACCAAACCTGGTTTAGTGAATTGGGACAGACTTAGACTACAGTAATTGGAGAGAGGTGAAGGGATATAAAGGTTGCATGCAGGGATGCGTGAAACCCCATAACTCTGGTTAAATGATTCATTGAATATTTGATGAATATTATGTGTATTCTGGTTTTTTTCATGAAGCATCTTAAGAAGCAGGCAAATAAGGTAGATTGTGAAATACAGAACGTTACTTAGGTCTGTTACTTAGTAATTAGAATTTTATTTAGTAAACTTATTCATTTTAATGCTGAGTTAGATTGGGGGATTTTTTAATCATGTGATCTGCTGCAAGAAATAAATTCTAAAATGCTTAACTTTCAATGGTGGCTTTCTGTTGTGATTATTACTAATTCTTTTCCTAGTGAATTCTGAAAAACATTGTTTATGGATTTGGGGAAAATCCTAATTGGCAGAATTGCTGCTCTCTGCTTTTGCTGTTCCTCCATTTCATACATGAATTTTGAAATCCTGATAAAGGATTTTTTCTGTTTTTTACTCTTTATGTATAAAAAAACATAATTTTACCTTCATTTTACTTTTTACATACATTTTTCAAAAAGTTATTGAAGTGTCCACTCAAGTGAATTGCACGCATTCAAATGAAAGTCATGTTTAGTAATAGAATTGTCATATCACAGCAAACCAGTGACTACATTTCCCATACTGCACGGCAGCCTACAAACATGGCTGCCATGGACTGCAATTCCCAGAACACTGACTCACACACACACACAACACTCATACTCGTTCTAATCGCACACACCTGCATCCAATCTCTCACACACTCACAACCACAGTATATAAGAGACCGTTCTAACACTATGACTTTGCGAATATTGCATGAGATTTCCATATACCAACTATTTGTTATCGGTTCGTTTTGGTATTGTTTTGATCTTGTTCTCGCCCTTGTTCTTGATTCCTGTTTTGCCTCATTTATGCCTGTTTGCCAGTCGCCTGACCCATTGCCATGTTTTTGACCACGCTATTGTCTGATGATTTAGATTTGTCTGCCTGCCTCTCTTTAAGTAAAAGCTCTTATCTGCACTTGCGTCCATCCTAGTGTCCTTTACGTTTATTATGTGACAGAATACTTCGCCTAAGCAGGAAGCAGCAGGAGAGCATTACGCCGGGATATCTGTACCAGCCTTTGATTCTGTGCGTTTTCCCCAATGGTACCCCCTGGGAGTACCAGCTTCCTTCGATGGCTTTGAGGTATGTCCCGAAGGTTATATACTCCAATGCCAGTTTTATTTTACAAGCCTGGAGGACCCCGAGCCTACAGAGGAGCAGTGGCTGGGATTCATGCTGTCTTGACTCACTGGCCCAGCTCGCAGTTGGGCCGAGTTCCTGATTTCTAGGGGGGCCGGTGAGCTTAGCCATGTAAGCTGTATGGTTAATCTTTTAGTTCAGGTGTTCGGATGTCCAGGGCACAAACCTGACCTGTTTCAAGAGCAGCTGGCGTACTCACAAACAGCTCCACAAGAGAGCACCTGTGGAGCTCCAGCTGGAGGTCAATGTGGCGACCTCATCTCCAGAGGTCCAACCTGAGACCCATAAGGTTGTCTCATCTCCAGAGCTCAAATCTTAACCCTCTTACTCCTTAGTTCCCACAGTATTATGTCCCACAACCCTATATTCCCCATAGAAACAGCATGCCAACCCTGAGTTCCCAAGCCAAAATTAGCCCCAAAATCAACATTTTAATTTGAACATTTTTAGGCTTTGAAACAACTTATAATAATGTATTTGTGTAACATTACTTTGAAAATAAAGCAGTTCAGTGTTTTTACTCCACTTAGAGCACAATTCTTAACTAGAGAAATTATGGAAAATGCTCGCTAAAATCCTTATACTCATTTAGAAGTACCATACGAGCATCAGCGTGGTCAATGCCTTTGAATAAATGCATTTTAGCGCCAAAAGTCAACTTTCTGGTGATAATCAGACCAGCGGGTACTGTTTTCACGAATGCAAAGAAATTTTCACGTTATGACTCCAAACCCCCGCAGTGTCAGTCGCATTGGTTGATGCTGAAGATGAAGATGGATCAGGGTCTGAATCATGAGAGTTTGCGTTGCTATCAGTTTCGGTTTCAACATCGCCTGAACTTTCACTGCTGTCACTACCTAGAATCCTTACTCTCGCCTGTGTAACTGTGTATGTCTTCTTTTTTTTTCACTGTTTTAGATGTACCTGTGTTCACTGTAGGTGTAACTTTAGCTGGAACTCGATTAGCTTTTTGCTTTGGCATTTTTAGTTAACTTCTACTATTACAGCAATATTCACACTTGGATCATCTTCATCGAAATGACGGCGTAATGTCATAATCACGTCGTGACATCATGACACCATCAACCTTCTGGGTGAAAAAATAATAATTAAATAAGTAAGGAATCATAGCAGAGTAATGCCGGTATACTGGCCTTACGGGGATAACGTTTACACTGTAAAGCCGTTATATCGGCCTTACGGAGATTTGGCATGGACAACCAAGCCGGTATATCATCCTTACGGGAATAGGTCAAAGACGGGCAAGCCGGTTTTTCGGCCTTACGGGGTTAGTGGGTTAAACCCATGAGGTGGTCTCACCTGCCAAGCTCCAGCCAGAGGTCAACGTGGCAACCTCCTTCCCAGAGCTTCAGTATGAGACCCATGAGATGCTCTCACCTGCCAAGCTCCAGCCGGAGGTCAATGTGGCAACCCTCCTCCCCAGAGCTCCAGTCTGAGACCCATGAGAAGGTCTCAGATACAGAGCTCCCGCCAGAGATCTACAGCCTGAGATCTACAGCCTGAGATCCACGAGGTGGTTTCCACTGCAGAGCCCCAGTCGGAAGTCGACATGGCGACCTACTCCCCAGAGCTCCAGCATGAGATCTATGAGGTGGTCTCATATATAGTGCTCCAGCCAGAGGTCAATGTGGCAACCTCTGCTCCCAAGCTACAGCTTGAGATCCACGAGGTGGTCTCATCCTCAGAGCTTCAGCATAAAGTCAAGTTCCTGTCCGAAGTCGAAGAAGCGGCCTCTCAAGCGAAGTTCCAGTCCGAGGTCGGAGAGGCAGCCTCTCAAGCGAAGTTGAATATAACAGTTACAGTATATTGTACATATTTGACCGCAATGAAAAACTGAGCACTAGATATTAATAATGAACTTTGCGTTTGTATTATTTTATCAAAAGTGCTTCTTCTAACCGTGTGGGGAAAAAATTGTCCAAGAGTCTAAAAGTTCCCTTGATATTATTATTATTTACAAACAATGTAATATTTAATATAAATTTTGGATATGGATCTAAGGATTATGCGGACTTGGGTGCAAAGCCAACTTTCCCGGACTCTTTATCCTCAGACTATTCCAAAGTCATGTCCGAGCACTCAGAGTGTTTCTGTAAACACTAATGTTCACTATGAAAGTAATCCTAATGCTGGTTCGGGTAACACCGATCAAGTTGTCTATATAATGGATATACAAAAAATATGTTCTCCCAGCTCAACCCCTTCCTCCTGACTGCACATACCCCAACAGGTGTTTTAAACCTGACTAATCAATGATACGCACATTGTTCCCAAAGAATTTAAACAGACATAACACATATTACATGGCTCCTACACAGTGCATCTTGGGTAAATGGGTGTGTAAGCAGATGGGGTTTGCATAGAAAAAATATTTGTGTTTATTGGACAGTACACTCCTTCCCACTCTGACACACAGCTTCTCCACATGAGGTTTGGGAGGTCTCTAAAAAAGGCTGAACCTCATAACCAAATGACAAAACTAAAACTGTAAAGATCATGACTAACATCTCAAACTTAAACATATTGGTGCCAGTCAGACTTGAAGAGGGCTCGGTGCTCCAGGTCAACAGCCTAGTGCACATAACTACTACAGCTTGTTATTTTATCCCTGTAAATAAATTGTAAGTATAAAGTTACACTATATGGCCAAAGGTTTGTGAACATCTGACCATAACCCTCAAATGTGATTTTTGTACATCCCTTTCCAGATTCAGTCTACCTTTTCTGTTAGAATAACCTCCTGCTTGGTTGAAATGAAAACCTGCACCCACACCGGACCTTTGTGGATAAGATTGGACACCCCTGATCTAGCCAATCTACTATAAAGGCCTGATTGATGGAGTATTTCTGAGATGGTTGTCCTTCAGAGGACTTCTGAAGCTCTTTTAGTGTGGCCATTGGGTTCGTTTAGGCTGGTTACAGAGTTTGGCCGGATGGATGGCTCTAGGAAAAGTCCCGGTGCTCTTCAGAACATTGAAAACTTTAGAAATGGTTTAAAACCCTTATCCAGAGCTATTGTCCAGATCTATCAATCTGATTATGGAGGTCTTGGAATTCATGTTTTTGGTTCAAAATTTTTGGTCTGATATGCACTGTGAATTGTGGGAGCGTACATCCAACATTATTATTTTGGATGTACATTATTATAACATTATTATTTTTAAATAGATTCCCATCTGGAACATTATCTGTATTTCCTTACATTCCGATTGTGAAAGTAATCTGATGAAAATCTGTTGCTTTTATTCTTCTATTCAATATATTATCAAAAGGATTACTCACCTCATTCAATGGGAATGAAATTTGATTTGGATTGGCCTCTTTCAGTTTACTCTATTCCAACTGAGGTGTTTCTTTTCTGATGGATCTATCAGTTGGGTTATCAATGGATTACTAGACTGCACGTAAACATAGACAAGATGACAAAAGAAATCTCAACGATACACAAAGTTTAATGACAAATGTACAGAGAAGTATGTGTTTATCCACCCTTCTTCAGGTTCAGGTCCATGCATTGGTCAAAAGTGCTAATGTGACGTGCAAAACAAAACATAACTACTTCCCATCAAATGAAATTTAGCCATTCACTGCTGCAGAGATAGCAAAGTAATGTATGGAAGAAGGGGCCAATACATTGCTGGATGAGAGTGCTGGACAGTCAGAGCTGGGGAAATAGGTGAGAAAGTAGAGTGTTATTACCTAATCAATCTCAAACTGAGAGGACTGAAATATCCAGCATTGGTGAAAGACCATGAAGTGAAGGCATGTGCTCCCCACGGTATGGAAATGTAAGCACAGTATTTTAACTTGTCTCTTAGGTTTTAAAAAAAAGTGTTTTTATGTCCTTTACTAATGGGGAAATGATCCACCAATACAATTATTTAGTTTTATCATACATTTGGGTAAAACCCCAGACATCCTATTATTTTTCCTATTTAAAAAAATATTACAATTGATTAATTTCATCAACCTTATTGGCATAATACAATTATTATTGTATTTGACTGTTCAGTCAATTAAAATGGCAAAAAGTCTATTTATTTATCTATATACATACACAATGTATTGTATTATATTATATTATATTATATTATATTGATATAAGGATGATATTGGGCACACAATAATAAAATACTAAAACATGGAATGCTCCTGGCTGATGAAATTCCCACCAACTCCTCTAGCAAACAGAAAGGAATATACAGAAGTAGAATCTCCAATGGAGTTTATAAAGTGGTTCTAGAACATATTTGTCCCAATATTAATTTAGATATATAATTCCTACCCATGGTGGGGCAAGGTGGCTTAGTGGGTTAGCATGTTTGCCTCACACCTCCGGGGTTGGGGTCTCGAATCCCACCTTCACCCTGTGTACGTAGGGAGTTCATGTTCTCCCTGTGCTTCAGGGGTTTCCTCTGTGTACTCTGGTTTCCTCCCCAGTCCAAAGACATGCACTTCAGGCTGATTTGGCATTTCCAGATTCCCAGGATAGGCTTCAGCCTCCCCGTGACCCTGTGCAGGTTAGATTAGGTTCAACTTTATCGTCATGGTCAGAGTAGAAGCACAGAGGCAATGAAATGCAGTAGGACAGTGTAGGATAAGCGGTATGGAAAATGGATGGAATTCCCACACATTCTCATGATTACTGCAGCATGTCCTCATTCACAGTTGTGCACATGTGCTGGTGTTGATGGAGACTACTATAAGTAGTACACTGTGTGCAGTAATACGGATTCTCTCCCGTGTGAATGTGTTGGCGTATGTAGAGATCAGTTCCTTGTGTAAAACTCTTCCCACACTCTAAGCAGTGGAACAGTTCATCTCCTGTGTGAACGCGCTGGTGTTGTTGAAGATGACTTCTTTGTGTAAAACTCTTCCCACAGCGTGAGCACTGATAAGGTTTATCTCCTGTGTGAATGCGCAGGTGTTGCTGAAGATTACACTTTTGTGTAAAGCACTTCCCACACTGTGAGCACTGATACGGCTTCTCTCCTGTGTGAAGCTGAAGGTGTTGTATGAGATTACGTCTCTCACTGAACCTCTTCCCACACTGTGAGCAGTGATACGGCTTCTCTCCTGTGTGAATGCGCTGGTGTCGCTGGACACTGGTATACCTGGTAAAACTCTTTCCACATGCTGAACAGTAAAAGGGTTTCTCCCCGGTGTGAACGTGTTTGTGTTCTTGGAGAGCGTCCTCTCGATTAAAACTCTTCTCGCACTCCGAGCAGTGAAACGGTTTATCTCCTGTGTGAATGCGCTGGTGTTTTATGAGATTACCTCTCTCTGCAAAACTCTTCCCACACTGAGGGCAGCGATACGGCTTCTCTCCTGTGTGAATGCGCTGGTGTTTTATGAGATTACCTCTCTCTGCAAAACTCTTCCCACACTGTGAACATTGATACGGCTTCTCTCCAGTGTGAATGCGCTGGTGTTGGTTAAGATGGCACTTTTGACCGAAATACTTTCCACACTGTGAGCACTGGTGAAATTCTTTTTGCACTTGTCTGGGAGAGGTGTTCATGTGAAAAGAACCGGATGAGCTTTGGCTAATACTGGGGATCTCTGTGGGGTCCAGATTCTCACATTTAATCTCTTCTGACTTCATCCTGGTTGGATCGCTTGACGTTCTTGGTGGTAAATTTAAAGATGTGTAGGAAAGAGGACAACAAGAGAAGACAGGACACCACTCATATCTGCATTCAAAAAAAGGCAGAAATGGTCAGTGGTTCATAATTGAACACATAACCCACATTGTATCATTTTATAAACTGAAATTAAGAGCTACACAACAGCTTTCCTGTTTGTTCAAACTGTCTGTGAAGTACTGGAAAGTGATGCTCTTGGCATTAGCACAAAACATAGAAAATATCAATATGACAATCAAGAAATAACCATAAAAGCTCCTAACCAAGCCACTGTGATGTTGAGAATTTCCCTGGTTTTGGACAGATCACGTTAAACAGGCCAACATAAACTACTTTAGTATTTTTCTAAGGCTTTAATGATGGGTTAGTAAGGTACACTTACTACCTACTTAACCATTATCAATGCAAATAAAACGAAAAAAACATTACAGTGTGCATCCAATTAAAAATTATCTGCACACACTGTAAGGTTTCACTACGGCTGCGTTCCAAATGAGTCCTGATAGGATATATAGTGCATTACAGAGTGTGTAAACACTACTATTTTATAGGCTGTGTAGTGCACTAGCACAGTAAGTAGAAATCCATTTAGGATTCAGCCACTGTTAGCCGAGTTGATCTTACCTTGATCTTTACAGCAGAACGCAGTTAACCTCCTCAAATACACCCACAACGGATCAGATGGAACTGTGGAGGTAAAACCCTGTCAGAAATATTTGAATGTAAAGATGATTAGTAGAGTCGGAGAGCTCAGCTCATCAATCAGAAAAACTGCCGCACGTCTTCTTCTATTTCTGTGAATGTGTGGCGGAACGTTAACTAAACTCTCATAGCGACACCTACTGGAGCATTGTATTAGCGCTCATGAACCGGTTAGCAAAGGGAAAATAAAACTAAATTAAACAATATAACACACATTAAAAGTGAAGATTTGAGCAGCAAAACAGACTGTTTCTTCCCCAGGCAATATGCTACTTAAACTAAGGGCTATTGACATATTTCTGTTTCGAAATTGTGCAGTTCTCACATCTCCGGTAGAAATGTTGATATGAGTCACTGTATCTTCCAAATTAAACAGAATTTACAAACAGTTTCCCAGCTCAAAGTGACCCCAAGAGACAGCAAATCTTATGTCATGACCATTTCACTATTTCTACCCACCCTGCTAATAATTTAGCTGATTAATGCTGTGGTAAAAAGTAGATTTTTTTGTTGAAATATTTAAATATTTCCTGTCTTTTAAGGTCATGGAAACTGTTATTCATGCTTTTATTTAATTTAGACTGGATTACTGTAATTCTTTATATTTGGGTCTGTTAAACAATTTATTATCACATTTACAGTTAGTGCAAAATGCAGCAGCTAGACTCCTACGCTAGGAAGTACACTAGCATCTCTCCTGTGATGGCTTCCCTGCACTGGCTCCCAGTTAAATGCAGGGTTCAAGATAAAGTACTTTTACTGGTTTTTAAGGGTTTACATGGATTTGGAACAGAGTATATAACTGATCTTCTACAGCTATATCAAATGTCTAGACTTTTAAGATCCACAGAGATTCATTGTAAGTGTCCCAAAGTCACGATTGAAATCTAAAGGAGATCGTGTCTTCTCTGTTGCAGCTCCTTGTCTCTGGAACATTCTCCCTGTCCACATTAGATCTTGTGATGAAACTGAATCTTTTAAACTGCTGTTGAGGACTCATCTTTACTCTGCTGCGTATAACTGTCCTTAAATTTATTATAACTGTTATGTTCATGTGTTATACTGTATATGTTTTAAATGTGCTTGGATTGTAATTTTGGGGGAGTAACGCACTTTGGTCAACTCGTGTTGTTTTTAAATGTGATATATAAATAAACTGTGATTGATTTGACAATGTCCACTGTTATATACATTGAGGGAAATAAGTATTTGACCCCTCTGCAAAACATGACTTAGTACTTGGTGGCAAAACCCTTGTTGGCAATCATAGAGGTCAGACGTTTCTTATAGTTGGCCACCAGGTTTGCACACATCTCAGGAGGGATTTTGTCCCTCTCCTCTTTGCAGATCTTCTCCAAGTCATTAAGGTTTCGAGGTTGACGTTTGGCAACTCGAACCTTCAGCTCCCTCCACAGATTTTCTATGGGATTAAGGTCTGGAGACTGGCTAGGCCACTACAGGACCTTAATGTGCTTCTTCTTGAGCCACTCCTTTGTTGCCTTGGCCGTGTGTTTTGGGTCATTGTCATGCTGGAATACCCATCCACGACCCATTTTCAATGCCCTGGCTGAGGGAAGGAGGTTCTCACCCAAGATTTGACAGTACATGGCCCCGTCCATCGTCCCTTTGATGCGGTGAAGTTGTCCTGTCCCCTTAGCAGAAAAACACCCCTAAAGCATAATGTTTCCACCTCCATGTTTGACGGTGGGGATGGTGTTCTTGGGGTCATAGGCAGCATTCCTCCTCCTCCAAACACGGCGAGTTGAGTTGATGCCAAAGAACTCCATTTTAGTCTCATCTGACCACAACACTTTCACCCAGTTGTCCTCTGACTCATTCAGATGTTCACTGGCAAACTTCAGACGGGCATGTATATGTGCTTTCTTGAGCAGCGGACCTTGCGGGCGCTGCAGGATTTCAGTCCTTCACGGTGTGTTACCAATTGTTTTCTTGGTGACTATGGTCCCAGCTGTCTTGAGATCATTGACAAGATCCTCTCGTGTAGTTCTGGGCTGATTCCTCACTGTTCTCATGATCGTTGCAACTCCACGAGGTGAGATCTTGCATGGAGCCCCAGGCCGAGGGAGATTGACAGTTCTTTTGTGTTTCTTCCATTTGCGAATAATCGCACTAACTGTTGTCACCTTCTCACCAAACTGCTTGGCAATGTTCTTGTAGCCCATTCCAGACTTGTGTAGGTCTACAATCTTGTCCCTGACATCTTTGGAGAGCTCTTTGGTCTTGGCCATGGTGGGGAGTTTGGAATCTGATTGATTGATTGCTTCTGTGGACAGGTGTCTTTTATACAGGTAACAAGTTGAGATTAGGAGCACTCCCTTTAAGAGTGTGCTCCTAATCTCAGCTCGTTACCTGTATAAAAGACACCTGGGAGCCAGAAATCTTTCTGATTGAGAAGGGGTCAAATGCTTATTTCCCTCATTAAAATGCAAATCAGTTTATAACATTTTTGACATGTGTTTTTCTGGATTTTCTTGTTGTTATTCTGTCTCTCACTGTTCAAATAAATCTACCATTAAAATTATAGACTGATGATTTCTTTGTCAGTGGGCAAACGTACAAAATCAACAGGGGATCAAATACTTTTTTCCCTCACAGTAGACTATAAAAAAAATATTATTGAATAGTTATTATAAAGAGGGTATTATTTTATAGAGTCAAGAAGAGAAGCTTTAAGAAGTATTAAACATTTAATTCAGAACTTTTTCTTTGATGTATTTTGTGTTTTATATCTATGCATCACACACACTACTCCTGCTGGATCTGATTTGTTGAATAATTTCTAACATGGACATCTTGATCCTGTTTAGATTGTGGATTTATGGAATTTCTTCTAAATTTCTACATTATTTTGTTCAGTGAACAGGACAGAAGTACCTATTTTTTGGGGCTCGTGGTTCAGGTGGTAGAGCGGATTGTCCACTAATCACAGGATTGACGGTTCGATCCCCGGCCGCTCCACATGCCAAAACATCATTGGGCAAGACACAGAACCCAAAGTTGCTTCTGATGGCAGGCTAACATCTGCATTACAGCTCTGTGTGTTTGTGTGTGTGTGTGAATGAGTAACAGTGTAAAGTGCTTTGGAGAAGCGATAAGGTTAAAAGTTATGATACAAGTGCAGACCATTTCCATATTACTGAATCAAACCTCTCAAACCAAGAGGACCGAAATATCCAGTAGTGGCGAAAAAGACCATCAAGAATCCTAATTCATTACAGAATTACCTAATTCATTACAGGTAATTGATCCACAATAAGATTATTTAAGTCTGTCAGATATTCTAGCAAAATATCAGAAATCCCTTTTATTATTTCATTTATAAAAACCATTACAGAATTACAACAATTGTTTAATTTCATTGATTATGCCGATGGAGGAACTTTTTCATTATTGTTGTTCAAACAAATATTCTCATATCTGGTCAAATCCTTACTTTTTAAATCAAGGAAATTCACAATTTCTATTATTTCATGGCTATTCAAGAATATAACATCTATTCACCAACTATTTGACCACGCTGTCATGGAATTACAGGATTCAAAGAATATATTTGATCTTGTTAATGTCTTACAATCTCAATATATCCAACTGGGAATGCAATTATTACATTACATTTTTACGGCATTTGACCCTTATCCAGAGCAATTTACATTTATGCAGCTGATAAATTAAGGGTTAAAGGCCATGCTCAAGGCCCCAGCAGATCCTTCAAACACACTGCTGGACTCTCTTCTTCAGTTCACCCCACAGGTGTTCTATGGGGTTCAGGTCAGGGGACTGGGATGGTCATGGCAGGACCTTGATTTTGTGGTTAGTAAACCATTTTTGTGTTGATTTTGATGTATGTTTTGGATCATTGTCCTGCTGGAAGATCCAACCACGGCCCATTTGAAGCTTTCTGGCAGAGGCAGTCAGGTTTTCATTTAATATCTGTTGATATTTGTTGATGTACATGATGTCATGTATCCTAACAAAATATCCAGGTCCTCTGGCAGAAAAACAGCCCCAAAACATTAAAGATCCACCACCATATTTAACCGTGGGCATGAGGTACTTTTCCATATGGCTACCTCTCTGTGTGCTCCAAAACCACCTCTGGTGTTTACTACCAAAAAGCTCCATTTTGGTTTCATCTGACCATAGAACCTAATCCCATTTTAAGTTCCAGTAGTGTCTGCAAACTGAAGATCCTTGAGTTTGGTTTTTGGATGAGAGTAGAGGCATTTTTCTTGAAACCCTTCCAAACAACTTGTGGTGATGTAGGTGACTTCGGATTGTAGTTTTGGAGTCTGACCCCAAGACACAACTAACTTCTGCAATTCTCCAGCTGTGACCCTTGAAGATTTTTTTGGCCACTCAAACTGTCCTCTTCACAGTGCATTGAGACGATTTAGACACACGTCCAATTCCAGGTTGATTCATAACATTTCCAGTTGACTAGAACTTCTTAATCCTGGTGACCCTGAAAAGGATAAAGTGGTATAGAGGATGGATGGATGGATGGATAGAACTTCTTAATTATTGCCCTGATGGTGGAAATGGGCATTTTCAATGTTTGTGCTATTTTCTTATAGACACTTCCCTTTGCGTGAAGCTCAACAACCTTTTGCCGCAAATCACAGCTATATTCCTTGGTCTTACCCATTGTTATGAATGACTAAGGGAATTTGGCCTATGTGTTACCTCATATTTATACCCCTGTGAAACAGGATGTCATGAAACAATTTCCTCTTCCTAGTCACCCAGGTGTACTAAAAAAAAAAAAAAAAATATTGATGGGAATATACTTCATATACATTTTTCCCATATGAATTCATAGGTGTGTCAATAATTGTTGCACACCTATATTTAACAAAGATATTCTTTTTACAAACCTGTGTTGTGTTTGCAATTGTTTGATATCCATGAGAGCAGAGTATTTTTTGTGATTTTTTTTAACAAAAGATCGAAAGGTTAAACAGTAAATAATTTTTTACAGCCTTCTTTGCTCATATTTACCAAGGGTGCCAATATTAGTGAAGGGTACTGTATATGCTCCTTGGTTTGCAATACTGTTTTCTGCTGCAGTGAAATCCATACATTGTTGCTTAATGTTAAAATACTTTTAATTGAAACTTCATCAAGAATCTGCAAAACATTCCAAAATAGATAAAGTGGTTAATTTTACATAAAATAAACATTTAGAATAAAACTAGTTAATTCCCACACTTTGCTGAAAATTATATCATATCCTTATTTTCAGCTTTGTTAATGTGCTTGTGTTGCTGAAAATTACTGTGTGTCCTAAAACTCTTCCCACTCTCTGAGCAGTGAAATGATTTCTCTCCAGTGTGAATGCGTTGGTGTTTTCGGAGATGACTCACGCTAGTAAAATTCTTTCCACACAGTGAGCAGTAATACGGTTTCTCTCCAGTGTGAATGCGTTGGTGTATTTGGAGAGTGTCCTCTCGACTAAAAGTCTTCCCACACACTAGGCAGTAATACGGTTTCTCTCCAGTGTGAATGCGTTGATGTTGTCGGAGGTGACTCAGGGTAGTAAAATTTTTTTCACACTGTGAGCAGTAATACGGTTTCTCTCCAGTGTGAACACGTTGGTGTACGTGGAGAGTGTCCTCTCGACTAAAACTCTTCCCACACTCTAGACAGTAATACGGTTTCTCTCCAGTGTGAATGCGTTGGTGTATTTGGAAACTAGACTTTTGTGTAAAACTCTTCCCACACTCTAGGCAGTGATACGGTTTCTCTCCAGTGTGAATGCGTTGGTGTTTTTGGAGATTGCTCTTTTGTGTAAAACTCATACCACACTCTGAGCACTGATACGGTTTATCTCCTGTATGAACTCGGAGGTGATTTATGAGAAGACGTGTCTCACTAAATCTCTTCTCACAATGTGAACATTGATACGGTTTCTCTCCTGCGTGAATGTGCTGGTGTCGTTGGAGGGCTATCTGCCAGGTAAACGTCTTCCCACACTCTAAGCACTGATATGGCTTCTCTCCTGTGTGAATGCGCTCGTGAGGTTTGACATGACTCTTTTGCCTGAAACTCTTCCCACATTGTGAGCACTGATACGGCTTCTCTCCTGTGTGAGTCCTCTGATGCTGTCTGAGATAAGTTTTCCGATCGAAACTCTTTCCACACACTGAGCAGTGGTGATTTTTTTCCCGCACTCGTCTGTGAGAGATCTTGGAGTGGAAAGTATCAGAGATTTGATCACTACTGCAGCTCTCCATGGGTTCCAGATCCTCACATTTAATCTCTTCTGACTTCATCATAGTTGAAATGCTTGATATTCTTGTGGAGGTTAAGTTATGATGTGTAGGAAAGAGGACAACAGGAGGAGACAGTACACCCCTCAAATCTGCAACAGAGAAAGACAAAAATG
The DNA here is from genome assembly GCF_001660625.3 of Ictalurus punctatus. Classification (NCBI taxonomy): domain Eukaryota; kingdom Metazoa; phylum Chordata; class Actinopteri; order Siluriformes; family Ictaluridae; genus Ictalurus; species Ictalurus punctatus. Next base: position 27,343,800 of record NC_030426.2, on the reverse strand, counting down.
ATTGATTTAATTTTTTAACCAAATAAAGCATTTTGATATATTCTATAAATCTGCAAATCAGATCTTGGGTTGGTGATCTTGCTTTGGTCATGAACCACTTCTCAGCCAGGTACTTGACTTGATACCATACTGACAACCATCACTTTATTACCCTTTATTAACCTTTATAACTCCTGATATTTTATATATATTCTGGGAACATTGGGCATTGAGACAAAACACACCCTGGCTGGGACACCATTCCATGGCAGCCATTCAGAAGTGCATCTACTATAATTCAAACATTACTTTTTTTTAAAATTGGGTTTCCCCAATATTGTCTTGACAACTTGCACACACTACCAAACTCTGCTCTATCACATGACAACTACCAACCAGGGAGGGTGGGCAAAGGGCAAGCCTTGTGTGGGGGCAGTGGTGGCTTGGTGGTTAAGGCTCTGGATGACTAATCAGAAGGTTGGGGGTTCAAGCCCCAGCACTGCCAAGCTGCCACTGTTGGGCCCTTGAGCAAGGCCCTTTACCTGCTCTGCTCCAGGGGGCACTGTATCGTGGCTGACGGACAAACTAAGAGCAGCTGAAAAGAAATGGCGTAAATCTAATGATACGACTGACCTAACCAATTACCAAACACTTCTCTACTCTTTTTCCCATAGCTTCTCCACTGCTAAAGCCCTGTACTACCAAGAGAAGATTGGAAGCTCTCCCAACACCCGTACTCTCTTCAAATCCTTTTCTTCTCTTCTCAGTCCCCCTACTCCCCTTTCCCCTACCTCTCTCACTGCAGATGACTTTGCCACTTTCTTTTCCAACAAGGTTACATCAATCAGGAACCAGTTCTCAACCCCAGACACGCATAGACTGGCTCCTCCTCCATGTAACTCTCAATTGGCCTCCTTCTCTCCTCTCTCAGAGACTGATGTCTCATAACTCTTCTTTTCTAGCCGTACCACAACCTGTCCTCTTGACGCTATCCCTTCTCACCTTCTTCAGTCCATCTCTCCCACACTATTACCTGCACTCACACACATATTTAACACATCCCTCTCTACTGGCACATACTCTACTTCATTCAAGCAGGCCCGGGTTACCCCACTGCTTAAAAAACCATCAGTTAATCTGCTGCAAGTTGACAACTACAGACCTGTTTCCCCTCCTCCTTTTTCTTTCCAAAATCCTTGATAGAGCTGTTTTTAATCAACTCTCCATTTTTCCTCACACAGAACAACCTCCTGGACACCAAGCAGTCTGGCTTCTCAAGCAGTCACTCCACGGAGACTGCTCTGCTTTCCGTCACTGAAGCCTTATGACTAGCAAGAGCAACCTCAAGATCATCTGTCCTCATCCTACTCGACCTCTCTGCTGCTTTTGACACTGTGAATCATCAGATCCTCCTGTCAACTGTCTCCAGCCTGGGTATCACCGGAATGGCTCTGCGCTGGGTGGAATCCTATCTGTCAGAAAGATCCTTCAAGATATTGTGGAGGGGAGGTATTTCTGAAACTCAACAACTCACAACTGGGTTTCCTCAGGGGTCAATTCTGGGTCCACTGCTCTTTTCTATTTATACTACCTCTCTAGGGCAGGTGATTGAGTCTCATGGCTTCTCATATCATTGCTATGCTGATGACACCCAGCTCTATTTGTCCTTCCAGCCTGATGATCCATCGCTCTCTGCATGAATCTCTGCTTGCCTGTCTGACATCTCAGACTGAATGAGGGAACACCACCTTAAGCTCAACTAGGCAAAAGCTGAGCTTCTCGTCATCCCAGCCTGCCCCTCAATCAACCACAACCTCACTGTACAGCTCGGCTCAATCACACTCAAGCCAACCAGGATGGCCAGGAACCTTGGGGTGACTTTTGATTACAGCTTGACCTTTACAGACCAAATTTCAACAACTGCATGGTCCTGTAGGTTCATCCTGTACAACATCAATAAAAATAAGAGCCCATCTCACCGAACAAGCCACACGGCTACTAGTCCAGGCTCTTGTCATATCAAAACTGGACTTCTGCAATGCACTACTCTCGGGCCTCCCAGCCAGCTCCATCAAACCTCTTCAGATGATTCAGAATGCAGCAACATGTCTCATCTTCAACCAGACCAAAAGGACCCATGTCACACCCCTCTTCATCTCCCTCCACTGGCTTCCTGTAGCCGCCCGTATCAAATTCAAAGCCTTGATGCTCAGATACGAGACCTTGTCTGGAACAGCACCCTCCTACCTCAACTCTCTCCTAAAGGCTTACATTCTGCAATCAGTTGGTGACCGACGCTCAGTAAATGGTAAATAGTGCACTTATATAGTGCTTTTATCCAAAGCAATTTACACTGTGTCTCATTCACCCATTCACGCACACACCAATGGTAGCAGAGCTGCCATGCAAGATGCTAACTTGCCATAGGGAGCAACTTGGGGTTCAGTGTATTGCCCAAGGACACTTCGGCATGTGGAGTCATGTGGGCCGGGAATCAAACTGCCAACCCTACGATTAGTGGACAACCCGCTCTACCACCTAAGCCACAGCCTGCCACCCAGTAGTGCCTACTCAGCGTGGCTCAAAGTCCCTTTCCAGAACCTTCACACTAACTGTCCCTCAGTGGTGGAATGAACTTCCAACCTCAATCCGGACAGCAGAATCTGTCACTATCTTCAAAAAACACCTAAAGACCCACCTCTTCCACTGGCTTTGGACCTCAATTCATATGAACAGTTATGCTATGATAGCTTTAGCACTACAATTACCACAAACAGTTTTACACTCAAGTCTCCATCAGTGAATAGTGGAGAAGTTCAACAAAACAGACTTCATGTAAAAACTGTACTGAATTTCCTGCTTATACAACTGCACTATTTGAGCACGTAGTCTTAGAACATTTATAGAAGGGGTGTATTTATTTATAATCGCACTATCCGGTGTCGCCCAGATGAGGACGGGTTCCCTTTTGAGTCTGGTTCCTCTCAAGGTTTCTTCCTCATATCGTCTCAGGGAGTTTTTCCTCATCACTGTCGCTTCTGGCTGCTCATTAGAGATAAATTCATACATTTAACATCTATATCCTGAGTGTATATATTTCTGTAGAGCTGCTCTGGGACAATGTCCACTGTTAAAAGCTCTATACAAATAAAACTGAAAAAAAAAAAAGCTAAAATTAATTAATTAATTAATTAAATGAAATAAAATAAATAAAAAATTAATCAACTTTCTCCTACCATTAACAGATGCTAAGATTGTCTTTTATAATATGCGATACGAACATCACTGTTAAAATCTCAGAAAATGAAGTTTATCGTTTCGTGACGCTTTAAATACTGTACATATAAACAAACACGCATTTTAAACTTGATCCGTATATAAAACTAAACTAATACCAAATTATATTATTTTAAGCCGCTCAATCAACGTTTATAATAATAAAATAAAACCCGATTATGATTAGCGTCAATGTAGTAATTAATGAATAATTACCTGCACACACAGTAAGGTTTCACTACGGCTGCGTTCCAAATGAGTCCTGATAGGATATATAGTGCACTACAGAGTGTGTAAACACCACTATTTTATAGGCTGTGTAGTGCACTAGCACAGGAAGTAGAAATCCATTTAGGATTCAGCCACTGTTAGCCGAGTTGAACTTACCTTGATCTTTACAGCAGAACGCAGTTAACCTCCTCAAATACACCCACAACGGATCAGATGGAACTGTGGAGGTAAAACCCTGTCAGAAATATTTGAATGTAAAGATGATTAGTAGAGTCGGAGAGCTCAGATCATCAATCAGCAAAACTGCCGCCCGTCTTCTTCTATTTCTGTGAATGTGTGGCGGAACACTACATCTAGACGCTCACAGCGACACCTACTGGAGCATTGTATTAGCGCTCATGAACCGGTTAGCAAAGGGAAAATAAAACTAAATTAAACAATATAACACACATTAAAAGTGAGGATTTGAGCAGCAAAACAGACTGTTTCTTCCCCAGGCAATATGCTACATAAACTCAGGGCTATTGATATTTCCGTTTTGAAATTGTGCAGTTCTCACGTCTCCGGTAGAAATGTTGATATGTGTCACTGTATCTTCCAAATTAAACAGATTTTACAAACAGTTTCCCAGCTCAAAGTGACCCCAAGAGACATCAAATCATATGTCATTACCATTTCAATATTTCCACCCACCCTGCTAATAATTTTTGGTTCCCAGAACAGACATTTTAAGGTTAGTTTTTTGTTAGCCAGGAAAAGTTTCTTTACAGAAATAGAACATTGTTTTTAAGTTTGTAGAATGTTCCCCTAAAGTTCCTATAATGTTCCCCTGACCCTCTCTTAACCTCAATTTTCATGATTTATTTTTAATCTTCACACATTGATGCATCGTTAATTATAAATAAAAACAAATCAGTCTATATAAATAAATAATCAGCACACAATCCAGGTTTTTGTTGATCCATTGTTTACATAAACATTTAGAAAAACAAACACTATCAGTAAAAAATAAATTGTAAATTTTAAATATAAAAACTGATAAAATTGTCAACTTCTGATCAACTTCTCCATTTGAAAAAACAGGTTCACTTCTTCCACCACCGTCATCTGCAGATTTAACAAAGAAATAAAAGGCAGTGTAAGTTACATGGACATTAGATTAAAGCAGCGGTTCTTAACCTTCTTGCGACTGCGACCCAGTTTTAAGGACATCATTTTCCACCAGTGGCGTCTCTGTGAATCTCTGTGTACAATCATTTAAAATAAAAGATTTTCCGTAACCCCCTGCTACAGCTTTGTGACCCCCAGGTTAAGAACCACTGGATTAAACAATCAGAATTAGATGAACGATTAAATAAATAAATAAACTGTACTACAGAGGCCTTTAATATCATGAAGTTTGTAAATTGGTGTAATCTTTGGTTCAGATTAAAAATTTGACAAGCAGATTAATGCTAGGGTAAAAATAGCTTTTTTCAACTCAGGGCAATTGCTAAAATGAAAATATTTCTTGTCTTTTAAGGTTATGGAAACTGTTATTCATGCTGGTATTTCAAATAGACTTGGATTATTGTAATTCTTTATATTTGTGGCTCTTAATTCATCACATTTAGTTTTTTTTATTATTTTGTTTATTTTCGTTTTATTACATTTATTATCATACAGAGTTTCATTGTAAGTGTCCCAAAGTCACAACTGAAATCTAAAGGAGATCGTACCTTCTCTATTGCAGCTCCTCATCTCTGGAACATTCTCCCTGTCCACATTAGATCTTGTGATGAAACTGAATCTTTTAAATTGCTGTTGAGGACTCATCTTTACTCTGCTGCGTATAACTGTCCTTAAATTTATTATAACTGTTCATGTTCATGTGTTATATTGTATATGTTTTAAATATTCTTGGATTGTAATTTTGGGAGAATAACACAGTTTGGTCAACTCTTGTTGTTTTTAAATGTGATATATAAATAAATTGTGATTGATTTGTGACAATGTCCACTGTTATATAGACTATAAATAAAATGTCATAGTTGTTATAAAGAGGGTATTATTTTATAGAGTCAAGAAGAGAAGCTTTAAGAAGTATTATACATTTAATTCAGCACTTTTTCTTTGATGTATTTTGTGTATTTGTGTTTGCATCACACACACGACTCCTGTTGGACCTGATTTGTTGAATAATTTCTAACACGGACATCTTGATCCTGTTTAGATTGTGGATTTATGGAATTTCTTCTAAATTTCTACATTATTCATTATTCTGTCATACGACAGAAGTACCTATTTCTTGGGGCTCGTGGCTCAGGTGGTAGAGTGGGTTCTCCACTAATCGCAGGGATTGCGGTTCAATCCCCGGCCGCTCCACATGCCAAAACATTATTGGGCAAGACACTGAACCCAAAGTTGCTCCTGATGTCAGGCTAACATCTGCATGGTAGCTCTGTGTGAGTGTGTGAATGAGAAACAGTGTAAAGTGCTTTGTAGAAGCGATAAGGTTAAAAGGTGCGATACAAGTGCAGACCATTTACATATTACTGAATCAAACCTCTCAAACCAAGAGGACTAAAATATCCAGTAGTGGTGAAAAAGACCATAAAGAGAAGCCATGTGCTCTCCTCACAATGGAAATGTAAGCACACAGTAGTTTAACTGCCTGTTTAAAGGAGTGATCACCTAATTTCCCTAATAGGTCACTTCCTAATTCAGGTAAATGATCCACAAAAAGATTATATAAGTCTGTCAGCTATTCTGGCAAAATATCAGAAATCCCTTTTATTATTTCATTTATAAAAACCCTTACAGAGTTACGATAATTGTTTAATTTCATTGATTATGCTGATGGATGAACTTTATTTTCATCATCGTTGTTCCTAACAAATATTCTCCTATCTGGTCAAATCCTGACTTTTTAAATCAAGAAAACACACAATTTCTATTAGTTCATGGCTATTCAAGAATATAACATCTATTCACCATCTATTTGACCACGCTGTCATGGAATTACAGGAATCTAAGAATATATAAGATCATGTCAATGTTTTATAATCTCAATATATAATAAACTTGGGAATGGAATTATTCAATTTACAGCATTTGGCAATTAGCCAGAACAATTTACATTTATCTCATTTATACAGCTGATCAGTTGAGGGTTAAGGGCCTTGCTCAAGGGCCCAGCAGTGGCAGCTCGTCAGTCCTGTGATTTGAACTCATGACCTTCTGATCAGTAATCCAACGTTTGAACCAGTGAGCTATCACTTGCCCAATTATTTAAAAAAACAAAACAAAACATTAAAAACAACCCTTTTAATGAGTAAACCTGAAATCGTTTGGAAAAGTACATTTTAATTTTGCAGTCATCTAAAATTTCATAGTGATTGAAACCCCACAGCCCCTTCAACTACATACAGTACAACTTACTATTTTTGTCTAGTTATGACCAGTATACCTGTAATTTTGATATTTATTTAAAAAAATAATCTACTTTTGGGGAAATTTGTGCTTGAAAATTGTGTTTGGTGTACCTTTCTTTATAATATAGTGCCCTCCACTAATATTGGCACCCTTAGTAAATATGAGAAAAGATGTCTGTGAAAAATTGTCTTTATTGTTTAAACTTTTGATTTTTTGTTAAAGAAATTCACAAAAATATTCTGCTCTCATGGATATCAAACAATTGCAAACACAACACAGGTTTATATATATATATATATATATATATATACATTATAAAATACATATAAAACATTGTTAAATATAGGTGTGCAAAAATTATTTCTACCCTTTTAGTCAATACTTTGAGCTACCTCCCTTTGCCAGGATAATAGCTCTGAGTCTTCTCCTATAATGCCTGATGGGGTTGGAGAATACATGGCGAGGGATCTGAGACCGTTCCTCCAGTTTGTTTTTGGATGAGAGTAGAGGCGTTTTTCTTGAAACCCTTCCAGACAACTTGTGGTGTTGTAGGTGACTTCAGATTGTAGTTTTGGAGACTTTCTGACCCCAAGACGCAACTAACATCTGCAATTCTCCAGCTGTGATCCTTGGAGATTTTTTTTTGGCCACTCGAACCGTCCTCTTCACAATGCATTGAGACGATATAGACACACGTCCAATTCCAGGTCGATTCATAACATTTCCAGTTGACTGGAACTTCTTAATTATTGCCCTGATGGTGGAAATGGGAATTTTCAATGCTTGTGCTATTTTCTTATAGACACTTTCCATTTTGTGAATCTCAACAACCTTTTGCTGCACATCACATTTATATTCCTCGCTCTTACCCATTGTTATGAATGACTAAGAGAATTCGGCCTGTGTGTTACCTCATATTTATACCCCTGTGAAACAGGAAGTCATGGTTGAACAATTTCTTGTTCCTAGTCACCCAGGTATACTAAAAAAATGTAAATATAATTGGGAATATATATTTATATTAAATATATTATATATTTATATATATATATATAATATTATATATTTATATATAAATATATTTTTCTCATGGGGTGACAATAATTGTTGCACACATACATTTAACAAATACATTTTTTTATAAACCTGTGTTTTGTTTGCAATTATATCCATGATATAATAAAATATCCATGACAGCAGAGTATTTTTGTGAATTTTTTTTTTTTAACAAAAGATCAAAAGGTTAAACAATAAAGACAATTTTAACAGCCTTCTTTTCTCATATTTACCAAGGGTGCCAATATTAGTGGAGGGCACTGTATATGCCCCTTGGTTTTAAATATTGTTTTCTACTGCAGTGAAATCCATAAAATAGTTAAGTGTGGCTTTAATGTTTTTGGGGACACTTTACCAAGAATGGACAAAACATTCCAAAACATTCGATAAAGCGATTAATTTGACATAAAATAAACATTTAGAATAAAATTAGTTAATTCCCACACTTTCTATGAAAATTATAACATATCCTCATTTTCAGCTTTGTTAATGTGCTTGTGTTGCTGAAAATTACTGTGTGGACTAAAACTCTTCCCAATCTCTGAGCAGTGATACGGTTTCTCTCCTATATGAAAGCGTTGATGATGTATTTGGAGAGAGTCCTCTCGACTGAACCTCTTCCCACACTTTAGGCACTGATACGGTTTCTCTCCTGTGTGAATGCGTTGATGTATTTGGAGACTAGACTTTTGTGTAAAACTTTTCCCACACTCTAGGCAGTGATACGGTTTCTCTCCGGTATGAGTGCGCTGGTGTTTTCGGAGATTACTCAGGGTAGTAAAGTTCTTTGCACACTGTGAGCAGTAATACGGTTTCTCTCCAGTGTGAACGCGTTGATGCACTTGGAGAGTGTCCTCTCGACTAAAACTCTCTCCACAGTCTGCACAGTAATACGGTTTCTCTCCCGTGTGAACACGTTGATGAACATGGAGACTAGACTTTTGTGTAAAACTCTTCCCACATTCTAGGCAGTGATATGGTTTCTCCCCAGTGTGAACGCGCTGGTGTTGTTGTAGGTGAGCTTTTCCTGTAAAACCTTTCCCACAGTCTGAGCACTGATACGGTTTCTCTCCAGTGTGAATGCGCTGATGTCCTTGGAAACTAGACTTTTGTGTAAAACTCATGCCACACTCTGAGCAGTGATAAGGTTTCTCTCCTGTATGAACTCGGAGGTGATTTATGAGAAGATGTGTTTCACTAAACCTCTTCTCACAATGTGAACACTGATACGGTTTCTCTCCTGCGTGGATGTGCTGGTGTCGCTGGAGGTTTCTCTGGCAGGTAAACTTCTTCCCACACTCAGAGCATTGATGTGGCTTCTCTCCTGTGTGAATGCGCTCGTGAGGTTTTACATGACTCTTTTGCCTGAAACTCTTCCCACATTGTGAGCAGTGATATGGTTTCTCTCCCGTGTGAATCCACTGATGCTGTCGGAGATAACTCTCTCGATCGAAACTCTTTCCACACACTGAGCAGTGGTGATTTTTTTTCCGCACTCGTCTGCGAGAGATCTTGGAGTGGAAAGTATCAGAGATTTGATCACTACTGCAGCTCTCCACAGGTTCCAGATCCTCACATTTAATCTCTTCTGACTTCATCATAGTTGAAATGCTTGATATTCTTGTGGAGATTAAGTTATGATGTGATCATAAATCTGCATCAGAAAAAGGCAAAAATTATTGATTTAATATTTTAACCAAATAAACAATTTTGCTATATTCTATTAAGCTGAAAATCAGAACTACAAAATAACTTTCCTTTCTGAAACCGAGTGCTGTGTTCTGGAGAAAAAGGACAAAGATCTGGTGAAAGAACTTGGGTTGGTGATTCTGCTTTGGTCATGAACCACTTCTCAGCCAGGTACTTTCCCTTATACCATACTGACAACCATCACTTTATTACCCTTTATAACGGCTGATATTTTATATATATTCAGGAAAAAATGGCCGTTGAGACAAAAACACACCCTGGATGGGACACCATTCCAAGGCAGCCATTCACAAGTGCATCTGCTATAATTCAAACATTCTTTGAAAAAAATTAATAAAATTTTGCCAATATTGTCTTGCAAACTTGCACACACTACCTAACTCTCCTTTATCACATGACAACTACCAACCAGGGAGGGTGGGCAAAGGGCAAACACATGCTTCCTCCAAGACACGTAAAGCCAACCTCAGCATTGTTTTGGACTGTTGCTCATGCTGTGTCACAGGGAAGCGTAACGCACTCGGAGGATAGTACTATCTGCCCTCTTCTGCATACATGAGCTCACAGATGCCCATAAATTACTTGGGCATCTGCGAGGTCACGGCAACTGATAGATGAAAGAGAGTATGCCATCCCTTCCACCCAGATAGTACAGCCAACTGTTCTCTCTGGAATACAGGCTACAGATCAGGATCATCAGGATTTGAACTTGATCTCCCATGTTTTGCCCTATTCGGGGGCAAATCATGGGAGATCAAGCAGTACCTCAGCAGTAATTAATAGAAGTGATGGCACAGTGATGTAGAACACGTATTTACAATATATACAGCAATCTTTCTCTGGAACATTTTCCAGGTTAACGCTATTTCCAAATGACAAGGAACGCCTTTCAGTTATCCATGGTTTATAAAACCACCGTCACATATGGAAATAGCACAAGGAAGCCATTCCACAGAATGCAGTAGTGGAAACTAAGATCCTGCTAACCATCTCGGGGCCCACATGCAGTGAGCAATTGGTAAGAAATGCAAATTGGCAAGAATGGTCAAAGAATGTCTTCCCAAACATCTCTCCGATGTGAGTCACCATTTTTGTATGGGAACACTAGTGCCCTGGGTATATGCACTGTCTCAGCAGTGTGTCTGCTGCACTCTTGTACCCTGAAACGTATATGAAAACATATGGGGCTTTACGAACATAAAACAATGCTGTCCTTCTTCTAAACAAGGAAGTATATTGAGTAGAAACCCTTGCCTTTGTGAGGTTTGGTTTTCAATTCTATTGGGTCCAATATCAATTCAATTTTATTCATATAGCATGTTTACCAGTAGATAGATACAACACAGCTTTACAGAAATCTGTATTTGGTTTAAGAATAATATAATACCAATGTGGATCTATTATACTTGCTGCCCAATGCACAACTGTTCTCAGGCCCTGCTCCTCAGGGTTCCATCTTGAGACCCACATACAGTGAGTAATTTTGCATTGTGGCAAGAATGGTCAAAGACTGCATTGACAAACATCTCTCAAATCTGAGGTACCACTTCTGGGTGTGGACACTAGTACCCAGAAAACTGTGATTTCAAATCCCAGCACCCCCAAGCTGCCACTGTTGGGCCCTTAACCCTCAACTGCTCAGTATCAATGAGATAAATGTGAGAAAATTTGCTCTGGATAAGGGCATCTGCCAAAAGCCATAAATGTAAATGTAACCTGTCTCAATAGTGTATCTGCTGCACTTTTGTTCAGCCCTGAAATATGCACAAAGCAGCCATAATATTAAAACCACCAGCAAATATATATATATATATATATATATATATATATATATATATATATATATATATATATAGATATATATATATATATAGATATAGATATATATATATATCTATATATATATATATATATATAGATATATATATATATAGATATATATATATACACATATACACACCATGGCACAATACTTGTGCCACCAATACAGCTCTGACCCATCAAGGCATGGACTCCACAAGACCTCTAAGGGTGTGCTACATTATCTGGCAGCAAGACTTTATAGCAGCAGATCCTTTAAGTCCTGTATTGTTAAGCGAGGTGGGGCCTCCATGGATCAGACTTGTTTATCCAGCACACCTCACAGGTGCTCGATCGGATTGAGAGCTGGGGAATTTTGGAGGCCGAATCGACACATTGAACTCTTTGTTCAGGAATGGTTTGACACATGACAATGTTTGCAGGGTGGCAGAGCGCATTATCCTGCTGAAAGAGACCACTGCCATTAGGGAATACCTTTGCCATGAAGGAGTGTGCTTGGTCTTCAACAATGTTTAGGTAGATGGTAGGTGTCAAAGTAACATCCACATGAATGCCAGGACGCAAGGTTTCCCAGCAGAACATTGCCCAGAACATACACACTGCCTCTGCCGGCTTGCCTTCTTCCCATCGTGCATCCTGGTGCCATCTATTTCCCAGGTAAGCGATGCAAACCTGCAATCCACATGATGTGTAAAAAAAAAAAAAAAAAAAAAAAAAGCCAACTTGATTCATCAGACCTGGCTATCTTCTTCTATTGCTCCATGGTCCAGTTTGGATGCTCACGTGCCCATTGTAGGTGCTTTGGACAGGGGTCAGCATGAACACAGGTCTGCAGCTACACAGGCCCATACACAGCAAGCTGTGTTCTGATACCTTTCAATCATAGCTAGCATGAACTTGTCAGCAGTTTGTGCTATAGTAGCTCTTCTGTGGGATCAGGCCAGACAGGCTAGCCTTCGCTCCCCATGCACATTAATGAGCCTTGGGCACCCAAGACCCTGTCCGTGGTTCGCTGGTTGTCCTTCCTTGAAACACTTTTGGTAGGTACTAACCACTGCATACCAGTAACACCCCACAAGAGCTGCCGTTTTGGAGTTTGGCTGGTTTGAGTATTTCAGAAACTGCTGCTCTCCTGGGATTTTCACACACAACAGTCTCACACAAAAGTTTACACAGTATGGTGTGAAAAAAATCTTCAGTAAGCAACAGTTCTGTGGATGGAAGCACCTTCTTGATAAGAGAGGTCAGAGAAAAATGGGCAGATTGGTTCAAGCTGCTAGGAAGGATATAGTAACTCAAATAATCATTCTTTACAACCTTGGTGAACAGAAAAGCATCTCAGCATGCACATCTAACCTTGAGGTGGATGGGCTACAACATCGGGTTCCATTCCTGTCAGCCAAAAACACAAATCTGAGGCTATCATGGGCACAGACTCACCCGAACTGAGTAGCTGAAGATTAGGGGGGGAAATCATCTGGTCTTTTTCCAGTCTTCAGCTATCCAGTTTGGGTGAATCTGAATTGGGTGAATGATAGCCTCAGATTCCTGTTCTTGGCTGACAGAAGTGGAACTTCATGTGTTCTTCTGCTGTTGTATCCCATCCACTTCACAGTTTGAAGTGTTGTGTATTCTGAAATGATTTTCTGCTCGCCACAGTTGTAATGAGTTCTTATTACTAGTTACTAGTTACTGTAGCTTCCTGTCACGTAATGGAGGCTGAGACGGAAGCAAGTGCAGGTATGGCAGTTTAATCCAACAACAACATGTCCAAAGGATAAGGCAGAAGACAATAATCATTAACAGGCAGAGGTCAGGTGATCAGGCAAACAGCATAAACAGGGCACGGCAAAGAGACGAAGTCATAAACGTTCGCTGGGGTCATTGGGCGATAAGCAGACTTGGGAAGTTGTGTCGTCAGCTTTAAGACGGGGCCTTGACTTGGTGGGCCGTTTCGTCTGCTTTTCTTGAGTGTGGAGTGATGTCCTCAGCGGAGCAGGGAGGTGGAGCGACATCCTCAGCAGAGCAGGGAGGCGGAGCAATGTCCTCAGCGGAGCAGGGAGGCTGAGTGGCATCCTCAGCTGTATAGGGATGCTGGACAAACTCGGGCATGAGCAGAACTTGGTTGTCTGTGTCAGCAGAGTTGGGCGTGAGCAGAACTGGGTTGTCCGGGTCAGCAGATTCGGACGTGAGCAGAACTGGGTTGTCCGTGTCAGCAGACTCGGGCGTGAGCAGAACTGGGTTGTCCGTGTCAGCAGGCTCGGGGGTGAGCAGAACTATGTTGTCCGTGTCAGCAGACTCGGGGGTGAGCAGAACTGGGCTGTCCGTGTCAGCAGACTGGGACGTGAGCAGAACTGGGTTGTCCATGTCAGCAGACGCGGGGGTTAGCAGAACTGGGTTGTCCGTGTCAGCAGACTCAGGGGTGAGCAAGATTGGTGGTCCGTGTCAGCAGACTCGGGCGTGAGCAGAACTTGGTTGGCCGTGTCGTCAATCTCTAGCATAACTTGGTTGGTCGTGACATTAACTTCAGGCATTAGGAGAACTCGGTTGTCCGTGTCAGCAGACTCATGTGTGAGTAGAACGTGGCTCAGGAGACCGTCTTTTCGACTTCGGACGGGAACATGGCACTGGAGGCCATCTCATTGACCTCGGACGGGAACGTGGCTGGGGAGACCGTCTCCTCGACCTCAGATGAGAACGGGGCTCGGGAGGCTGTCTCTTCGACCTTGGATGGGAACATGGCTCTGGAGACCGTCTCTTCGACCTCGGATGGGAACTTGACTCGGGAGGCCATCACTTGTCTCAGAAGGCCGTCTCTTCGACTCCGGACAGGAACTTGGCTCGGGAGGCCGTCTCCTCGACCTCGGACAGAAACGTGGCTGGGGAGGCCATCTCCTCAACCTCGGACGGGAACTTGGCTCAGGAGGCCGTCTCCTCAACCTCGGACAGGAACGTGGCTCGGGAGGCCGTCTCTTGGCTCGGGAGGCCGTCTCTTCGACCTCGGATGGGAACTTGGCTCGGGAGGCCATCTCTTCAACTTCGGACGGGAACGTGGCTCGGGAAGTGTCTCTTTGACCTCGGATGGGAATTTGGCTTGGGAGGTTGTCTCTTGGCTCGGAAGGCCGTCTCTTCGACTTCGGATGGCCCTCTCTTCAACCTCGGACGTGAACGTGGCTCGGGAGGCCATCTCTTCGACCTCGGATTGGAACGTGGCTCGGGAGGCCGTCTCTTGGCTCGGAAGGCCGTCTCTTCGACCTCGGATGGGAACGTGGCTCAGTAGGCTGTCTGTCGGCTCGGAAGGCCGTCTCTTCGACTTCAGATGGGAATTTGGCTTGGGAGGTCGTCTCTTCGACCTTGGATGGGAAAAGAAGGCTGTCTCTTCAACTTCAGACAGCCGTCTCTTTGACCTCGGATGGGAACGTGGTTCGGGAGGCCGTCTCTTTGCTCGGGAGGCCATCTCTTCGACCTCGGATGGGAACAGAAGTCCGTCTCTTCAACTTCGGACAGCTGTCTCTTTGACCTCGGATGAGAACGTGGCTCGGGAGGCCGTCTCTTCGACCTCGGATGGGAAAGTGGCTCGGGAGGCTGTCTCTTCGACCTCGGATGGGAAAGTGGCTCGGGAGGCTGTCCCATCGTCATCGGACGGGAACGTGGCTCGGGAGGCCGTCTATCGTCCTCGTATGGGAATGTGGCAGGGGAGGCCGTCTCCTCAACCTCGGACGGGACCGTGGCTGGGGAGGCCGTTTCCTCGACCTTGGACGGCAACATTGCTCGGGAGGCCGTCTCTTCGACCACGGACGGGAACTTGGCTCAGAAGGCCATCTCTTTGACCTCAGATGGGAACTTGGCTCGGGAAGCCATCTCTTCAACTTCGGATGGGAACTTGGCTTGGGAGGCCATCTCTTCGACCTCAGACGGGAACTTGGCTTTGGAGGCCGTCTCTTTGCTTGGGAGGCCTTCTCTTCGACCTCAGAAGGGAACTTGGCTCGGGAGGTCATCTCTTTGCTAGGGAGGCAGTCTCTTCAACCTCAGATGGGAACGTGGCTTGGAAGGCTGTCTCTTTGACCTCGGACGGGAACGTGGCTCGGGAGGCCGTCTCTTCGACCTCGGATGGGAAGATGGATCAGGAGGCAGTCTCCTCGCCCTCAGACAGGAACGGGGCACGTGAGGCAGTCTCTTCGACCTCGGACGGGAACTTGGCTAGGGAGGCCATCTCTTCGACCTCGGACAGGTACTTGGCTCGAGAGGCCATCTCTTAGATCTCGGACAGGAACTTGGCTCGGAAGGCCACCTCTTTGACCTCAGACTGGAAATTCGTTAACTTCAGGCATTAGGAGAACTTGGTTGTCCGTGTCAGCAGACTCATATATGAGTAGAAGATGGCTCGGGAGGCCGTCTCTTCAACTTCGGACAGGAACATGGCACTGGAGGCCATCTCATTGACCTCAGACGGGAACGTGGTTGGGGAGGCCGTCTCCTCGATCTCAGATGAGAACGGGGCTCGGGAGGCCGTCTCTTTAACCTTGGACAGGAAGTTGGCTTGAGAGGCTGTCTCGTTAACCTTGGACAGGAACATGGCTTGGGAAGCCATCTCTTTGAGCTCAGACTGGAACTTGACTTTATGGTGGAGCTCTGGAGATGAAACAACCTCATGGGTCTTGTGCTGGGGCTCTGGGGAGAAGGTTGCCATGTTGACCTCTGACTGAGGCTCTGGAGCTGAGACTACTTCAGGGGTTTCGTTCTGGAACTCTGCAAGTGAGGCCACCTCATGGGTCTCATGCTGGAGCTCTTGGGAGGAGGTCGCTATGTTGACCTGCAACTGGGGCTCTGCAGTGGCAACCACCTCATGGATCTCAGGCCGTAGATCTGGAGCAGAGGTCGCCACGTTGAACTCTGGCAGGGGCTCTGCAGCGTAGACCACCTGCATCCTGAGCCCCCAGCTGTTCAGCCTGCTCACTCACTGTTCAGCACGCTCACACAAGACTCAGTCAGCACCAATCACATTATTAAGTATGCTGACAACACTCAGTGGTGGGTCTCATTAGTGACAATGACGAGTCCGCATACAGGTTGGAGGGGGAGCAGCTTACAGCATGGAGCACAATTCACAATCTCACCCTCAACATGGACAAAACAAAAGAGATGGTGATAGATTTCAGGAGGGCTGGCAAGCACCCCCACTCACCGCTGATTATTGATCATAAAGGACCATCATAATAAAGGACCCTCTCCACCCTTCTCACGGCATGTTCTCCCTCCTGCCATCTGGTAAGAAGTACAGGAACATCAGATGCAGATCCAGTAAGATAATTAACAGTTTTTTCCCACAAGCTGTCAGGATGGTGAACAGATTGTATCCACCCCCACTCCCTTTCTCACAAACCTACATACACACACGCTTCACACCAAACCTCCCGACCTGTTTTAGACCCACTGCTTTTTACTTTATATATGCTACCTCTGGGTCAAATTATTCGTACACATGGAACTTCCACTGTTATGGTGATGATACACAGCTGTATGTTTCAGCAAAGCCAGACAACAGAGAGCAGCTTAATAAAGTTGAGGAATGTGTAAAGGACATTAGACACTGCATGCTTATTAACTTCCTTTTACTTAATTCTGTCAAGACAGAACAACTTATACTAGGACCACATGCAGCTAGAAGTAAGCTTTCTGATCACACAGTAACTCTGGATGGACTTTCTGTTTCATCATGTACAGCAGTAAAAGACCTTGGTGTGATTATTGACCCCAGTCTTTCATTTGAAGCTCATGTAGATAATATTACTAGGATAGTCTTCTTTCATCTCAGAAATATTGCTAAGATAAGAAATATATTGTCACTACATGATGCAGAAATATTAGTTCATGCTTTCGTCACCTCTAGACTAGATTATTGTAATGCCTTACTGTCTGGACGTTCCAGTAGGAGCATAAACAAACTCCAGATAGTCCAGAATTCAGCTGCAAGAGTCCTTACTAGAACCAGAAGATACGACCACATCACCCCTTTCTTATCCACGCTGCATTGGCTCCCAGTGAAATCACACATTGATTATAAAATACTACTATCGACCTATAAAGCACTGAATGGTCTCAAGCCACAGTACTTGAGCAAACTTTTGGTCTTTTATGATCCGCCACGCCTACTTCCATCAAAAGGTGCAGGCTATTTGTTGGTACCTCAAATAGTGAAGACTACAGAAGGGGGGAACAGCTTTCTCTTACAAAGCCCCACAGTTATGGAACCGCCTTCCAATTAGTGTTCAGGACACAGACACAGTCTCAGTATTTAAGTCCAGGCTGAAAACATATTTGATTACTCAAGCTTTTTGTGAATATTTTTTTCTTAGGTAAAGGAGCAGATCTAGAGGCTCACAGGTATAGAGTGTTGTGGTGAACTGGGATGTTGAATGCTGTCATCCAAGCCTTCACCCAGGTGTGTTGATGGTGGAATGGCTGGCTGCATTAGGTCCCAGGGAGCCCTCATGTCTGTGCTACCTTCTGGCTTTCCCTTTTAGTTATGCTGTTATATGCGAGTCCCTGCTTTCACTCATGCAAAGTACATTGTCCTTAACCATTATGGGACAATAAGCATACCTAATAATCTCTCTCTCGCTCTCTCTCTCTCTCTCTCTCTCTCTCTCTTTCTGTAGAGCTACAGATGATACTCCTGAGATACCAGTGATCCTGACCCCTTCTGCTCTCCAGACCTGCCTAATCCATCCTGATGTCCCCCTGATGTACTTCTGGTTGGAGTTCTCATCAGTTGGAAGTCACATGCTGCTGCTGAGGATGTCCCCACATGGTGCAGACTAAAGATCATTGAGATTACACAGGATGGTTCCACTTAAACACCATAAAGATGGCTTTGGACCTCAATTCATATGAACAGTTAGGCTATGATAGCTTTAGCACTACAATTACCACAAACAGTTTTACACTCAAGTCTCCATCAGTGAACAGTGGAGAAGTTTAACAAAAGGGACTTCATGTAAAAACTGTAATGAATTTCCTGCTTACACAACTGCACTATTTCAGCATGTAGTCTTAGCACATTTATAGAAGGGGTGTATTTATTTATAATTGGACTATCCGGTGTCACCCAGATGAGGATGGGTTCCCTTTTGAGTCTGGTTCCTCTCAAGGTTTCTTCCTCATATCGTCTCAGGGAGTTTTTCCTCACCACCGTCGCCTCTGGCTGCTCATTAGAGATAAATTCATACATTTAAAATCTATATCCTGAATTTATATATTTCTGTAAAGCTGCTCTGGGACAATGTCCACTGTTAAACACGCTATACTAATAAAACTGAATATAATAATAATAATAATAATAATAATAATAATAATAATAATAATAGATACGCACATTTATATGTATGCAAGTATATGAAATTACAATTCATCTAATACATGTAATATATGCAATATATGTAACAGGGCATTCAGTTACTTTTAAAGGGAACAAACAGATAGTAGTCAGTGTATTTTATTGGACTATAACTTTGCCAGCTATAAAACAACAATAACAACAACAACAACATCTTACAATTCCTCACATTTTACCCCTGATATTTAGTGAGTCACACCCCCGCTCGCACTGTCACGCCCACTATCCTCCCCCTCCCTTCTTCTCACAGACAGCCACGCCCATTTACGTTGCATTTCTCAAAAACAATGTGAAGTAGTCTTGAGCTAAGAGGGGGGTTTCATGACCCCTTAAAGGCGTCTGTTAAATGCTGTACATGTAAACAAAGCAATTTAAACTTGATCCGTATATAAAACTAAACTAATACCAAATTATATTATTTTAAGCCGCTCAATCAACGTTTATAATAATAAAATAAAACCCGATTATGATTAGCGTCAATGTAGTAATTAATGAATAATTATCTGCACACTGTAAGGTTTCACTACGGCTGCGTTCCAAATGAGTCCTGATAGGATATATAGTGCACTACAGAGTGTGTAAACACCACTATTTTATAGGCTGTGTAGTGCACTAGCACAGGAAGTAGAAATCCATTTAGGATTCAGCCACTCTTAGCCGAGTTGAACTTACCTTGATCTTTACAGCAGAACGCAGTTAACCTCCTCAAATACACCCACAACGGATCAGATGGAACTGTGGAGGTAAAACCCTGTCAGAAATATTTGAATGTAAAGATGATTAGTAGAGTCGGAGAGCTCAGATCATCAATCAGCAAAACTGCCGCACGTCTTCTTCTATTTCTGTGAATGTGTAGCGGAACGCGACCTAGACGCTCACAGCGACACCTACTGGAGCATTGTGAAAATAAAACTAAATTAAACAATATAATACACATTAAAAGTGAAGATTTGAGCAGCAAATCAGACTGTTTCTTCCCCAGGCAATATGTTGCTTACAAATTATGCAGTTCTTGCATCTCCGGTAGCAATTTTGATATCATTAGTACTGTTTTTCCTTATAACACAATCAAAATGTGTCACTATGTCTTCCAAATTTAACAGTTTTAGATTCCACAGTTTCTCAGCTCAAAGTGACCTCGGAAGACTTGTTTCCACTCATACTAACATCTGTAGCAGACATTTCACCCCAGATGAGGGGATAAAAACAAAACCACAGTGGGTCAGGGAAGATTAGGCTACTGGCAAAATAGCAGGGCCACCGCTCTTTGAATGGAACGACTACAGAATTTAAACATTACAGGCCAATGTGTGGGGGAACAATAACAAAGACCTATTATTATTATTATTATTATTATTATTATTATTATTATTATTATTATTAAATTACTAAACATAGTATTACATGCTGATAACATGGCTAAAATGCTTTAGCAATATTTTTAACATAGGAGTTATCATGGTTAAAAAAAACCTTCAACTAAACTTCAAACTTTCAACTGAAGACACCCTGTTAATAATATTGAGACAAGGAACGTGCTTTGGCCCATATTTTCAGACACATCTTTTCATACATATACTAAGTATGTATACCGGTGCATCACAAAAAATTAGATTATCGTGGAAAAGTTATTTTTTCCGTAATTTAATTCAAAAAGTGGAACTTCAATATGTTCTAGATTCATAACACATAAAGTGAAATATTTCAAGCCTTTTTTTGTTATTGTTTTAATCTTTTTGATGCTTAAAGGTCATGGAAATCAAAAATCTAGTATCTCAAATTATTAGAATAAAGAATACTTAGAAGAATGAAGACCAGAGCAGGGGGATGAGCTTTCTCTTATAGAGCCCCACAATTAGAGAGAGAAAGAGAGTTTTGTTTGTGTGTTTTACATTCTGTTTGTTATTAAACTTTATGTTGACGTTCAGCCAGTTCCCACCTCCTCCTTGCCCATCTTTAAAGTTTGTTACAGTTACCTTCTGGCTCTCACTTTTAGTTATACTGTCATAGCTAGTCTTGCCCGAGTCCCTGCTTTCACTCTGCACACAATGGACCTTGTTTATCAAGCTGGATACAAATGGATGGATGTATAAATCGTTCATACAAGAAATTCGGTATACATGAAAATACTGTAAATTTAGAAAAACATTCATGTCCTACTCATACTCCTGAATGTGTGTAAATTTACACAGAAGAAAATTAAATAATGGAAACCTCGAAACCACCAATCGACAGTCAGACAGATTGTGTAGAAATGGAGGAAATTTAACACCATTGTTCCCCTCCCCAGGAGTGGAGACCAACAAAGATCACTCCAAGAGCAAGGCGTGTAATAGGTGAGGTCAAAGATGAACCAAGGGTAACTTCTAAGTAACTAAAGGCCTCTCACATTGGCTAATGTTAATGTTCATGAGTCCATCATCAGGAGAACACTGAACAACAATGGTGTGCATGGCAGGACTGCAAGGAGAAAGCCACGGCTCTCCAAAAAGAACATTGCTGCTCTTCTGCAGTTTACTAAAGATCACGTGGACAAGCCAGAAGACTAATTGAAAATGTTTTGTGGATGGAGGAGACCTAAATAGAATTTTTTGGTTTAAATGAGAAGCGTTACGTTTGGAGAAAGGAAAACACTGCATTCCAGCATAAGAACCTTATCCCATCTGTGAAACATAGTGGTGGTAGTGTCAGGGTTTGGAGCTGTTTTGCTACATCTGGTCCAGGACGACTCACCATCACTGATGGAACAATGAATTCTGAATGATACCAGCGAACTCTAAAGGAAAATATCAGGACATCTGTCCATGAACTGAATCTGAAGAGAAAGTGGGTCATGCAGCAAGACAACGATCCTAAACACACGAGTCGTTCTACTAAAGAACGGTTAAAGAAGAATAAAGATAATGTTTTGGAATGTCCAAGTCAAAGTCCTGACATTAATCCAGTAGAAATGTTGTGGAAGAAGCTGAAGTAAGCAGTTCATGTGAGGAAACCTTCCAACATCCCAGACTTGAAGCTGTTCTGTACTGAGGAACGGGATAAAATTCCTCCAAGTCAAAGTGCAGGACTGATCAACGGTTACCCCAAACGTTTATCTGCAGTTATTACTGCACAAGGGGCTCACACCACATACTGAAAGCAAAGGTGCACATACTTTTACCTCTCACAGATATGTAATATTGGATCATTTTCCTCAATAAGTAAATGACCAAGTATAATCATTTTTTGTTTATAATATTTGTTTAATTTGGTTCCCTTTATCTACTTTTAGGACTTTGGATGTTTTAAGTCATATTTATGCAGAAAGATAGAAAATGCTAAAGGGTTCAAAAAGTTTCAAGCACCACTGCACATATTACTCAGTCTCAAACCAAGAGGACTGAAATATCCAGTAGTGGTGAAAAAGACCATAAAGAGAAGCCATGTACTCTCCTCACAATGGAAATGTAAGCACACAGTAGTTTAACTGCCTGTTTAAAGGAGTGATCACCTAATTTCCCTAATAGGTCACTTCCTAATTCAAGTAAATGATACACAGAAAGATTATTTATGTCTGTCAGCTATTCTGGCAAAATATCAGAAATCCCTTTTATTATTTCATTTATAAAAACCATTACAGTTATGACAATTGTTTAATTTCATTGATCTACTGTCATGAAAGAGGAACTTTATTTTTATCTTCTTGTTTCTAACAAATATTCTCATATCTGGTCAAATCAAGAAAACACACAATTTATTCTAGTTTCTATTCAATAATATAACATCTATGTGACCATGCTGTCATGGAAATACAGGAATCTGAGAACAGATATGATCTTGTCAATGTCTTGAAATGGTGGTGGCTCGCAGGAAAACAATTTATATCAATAATTAAATGAATTATTCAGGCACCAGACAGGATTAAGCCAGTCAAAATTACAAACAGAAAACCCAGATCAGCTTTAAATGCCACTGGTTATGTCACGACTGGAAGTTGAGTCGGATGCAAGTGCAGATTTTTTTTAAAGTTTTAATAACGAACAAATTAACCATACAAAAACACTCTGACCACGAGGCAAAACACTGTGGCAAAGATGAAAGAAAAACTAAAGAACAGGACACAGCAACAGAGACAAAGGCAAGGAAAGACAAAACTAAGACAAGGCATGCAGTGCAAACAGTGGCTATATACCTGAGTGCTCCTAACAGAAACATGAATCAGGTGCAGGTGGTCATGTGACATTGATACAGTGGCTGCTGGGAACTGTGGTCAGTGTTCGTTCTCTGATTCATGACAGGTTAACATACAGTCAGTATAACCAGCACTTTAAAACAACAAAAATAAATGCAAGGAAAAAAAAAAAAGTTTTGTTCATCTTTGAATTATATTTGCTCAAAACTCATCACCAATATATTTAACAAATACATAAATGTTTCACACCTCTTTCGTTTAAAAAAAAATACTTTTAGTGTAACAAACGGAAAAACACAAGAACACAACCGAGAAACAAAGAAGAATAAGGACAACAGTCCACTAGACTCCAACTCCCCCAATCCAAACCGGCAGATTCACGATAGTCCGTTTCACAAAAAAAAAAATTCAATAAAGGAAGAAGGATACAGACACAGTATACACAATACATACAGGAATATATTAAATTATTATACTCACACCACAAAGTGAGGTGGGAGTGCGTATAGTGAAAGTAGTGTTGCAGCTTGTTGGATGTGTGTGTGTGTGTGAGTGTGAGTGAGAGAGAGAGAGAGAGAGAGAGAGAGAGAAGCAAGCCACCTCTGACCCGTTACACTTGGCAGCTTCTGAAGAATCTGAAACTGAAGAACGATACCCAGCAGAAACACCTTTCATCCTTGAGTACACTAACGCTCTGTGCTGGTATCCAAAGCTCGGAGCACAATTCCTTGGAACATTCTGGCGATCGCTCCACCATTAAACACAGCGTGCACCCAGCTGATGTTTGTTTTTATTTTGGTTTTTCCAGCTCTGCCACAGTCTTATAATCTCAATATATCCAACTTCAAAATACAATTGTTACATTTACAGCATTTGGCAATTATCCAGAACAATTTACATTTATCTCACTTATACAGCTGATAAGTTGAGGGTTAAGAGCCTTGCTCAAGGGCCCAGCAGTGGCAGCTCATCAGTGCTGGGATTTGAACTCATGACCTTCTGATCAGTAGTGCACTGTCTGAACCACTGAGCTACCACTTGCCCAATTTTATTATTATTATTATTATTATTATTATTATTTTATTATTTATTTATTTTTTTTTTTTTTAAACATTCAAAACAACTCCTTTAATGAGTAAACCTGAAATAGTTTGGAAAAGTACATTTTATTTTGCAGTCATCTAAAATTTCATAGCGATGGAAACCCCACTGCCCCTTCTACTACATACAGTACAACTTACTATTTTTGTCTAGTTATGACCAGTATAACTATAATTTTGGTATTCATTTTAAAAAAGAATCTACTTTTGGAGAAAATTTTGCTTGAAAAGTGTGCTTGGGGTATCTTTCTTTAAAATAAATGCCCCTTGGTTTGAAATATTGTTTTCTACTGCAGTGAAATACATAAATTGGTTAAGTGCGGCTTAATGTTCAAATACTTTTTGGGGACACTTTAGCAAGAATGAAAAAAACATTCCAAAACATTAGATAAAGTGATTAATCTGACATAAAATAAACATTTGGAATAAAAGAGTTAATTCCCAAACTTTGCTGAAAATTATATCATATCCTCATTTTCAGCTTTGCTAATATGCTTGTGTTGCTGAAAATTACTGTGTGTCCTAAAACTCTTCCCAATCTCCGATCAGTTATACGATTTCTCTCCAGTGTGAATGCGTTGGTGTTTTCGGAGATTGCCCAGGTTAGTAAAATTCTTTGTACACTGTGAACAGTGATACGGTTTCTCTCCAGTGTGAACGCGTTGGTGTATTTGGAGACTAGATTTTTGGGTAAAACTCTTCCCACACTCTAGACAGTGATACGGTTTCTCTCCAGTGTGAATACGCTGGTGTTGTCGGAGATCACTCAGGGTAGTAAAATTCTTTGCACACTGTGAGCAGTAATACGGTTTCTCTCCAGTGTGAACGCGTTGGTGTATTTGGAGAGTGTCCTCACGACTAAAACTCTTCCCACAGTCTAGACAGTAATACGGTTTCTCTCCAGTGTGAATGCGTTGGTGTTGTTGTAAATGAGCCTTTCGCGTAAAACTCTTGCCACAGTCTGAACACTGATATGGTTTCTCTCCAGTGTGAATGCGCTGGTGTCGTTGGAAGTCTCGCTGGCAGGTAAACTTCGTCCCACATTCAGAGCATCGATATGGCTTCTCTCCCGTGTGAACGTGCTGGTGTTGTTGTAAATGAGCCTTTCGTGAAAAACTCTTCCCACAGTCTAGACAGTAATACGGTTTCTCTCCGGTGTGAATACGCTGATGAACATGGAGACTAGACTTTTGTGTAAAACTCTTCCCACACTCTAGGCAGTGAAACGGTTTCTCTCCAATGTGAACGCGTTGGTGTCTTTGGTGATGACACTTTTGTGTAAAACTCATACCACACTCTGAGCACTGATACGGTTTCTGTCCAGTATGAACTAGGAGGGGATTAATGAGAAGACGTGTCTCACTAAACCTCTTCTCACAACATGAACACTGATACAGTTTCTCTCCTGCATGAATGTGCTGGAGGTTTCTCTGGCAAGTAAACTTCTTCCCACATTGTGAGCACTGATACGGCTTCTCTCCTGTGTGAATCCGCCGATGTTGTCGGAGATAACTCTCTCGATCAAAACTCTTTCCACACACTGAGCAGTGGTGATTCTTTTTCTGCACTCGTCTGTCAGAGATCTTAGAGTGGAAAGTATCAGAGATTTGTTCACTACTGCAGCTCTCCACAATTTCCAGATCCTCACATTTAATCTCTTCTGACTTCATCATAGTTGAAATGCTTGATATTCTTGTGGAGGTTAAGTTATGATGTGTAGGAAAGAGGACAACTGGAGGAGACAGGACACCCCTCAAATCTGCAACAGAGAAAGACAAAAATGATTGATTTAAAATTTTAACCAAATAAACCATTTTGCTATAATCTATACATCTGAAAATCAGAGCTACAAAATAACTTTCCTAGGTTTCATGAATAAAATGATTGAGCTAGTGTGTAGTGAAATACAGGGTGTTAGAGTGATGGAGCTCCGAGTCCCTGACCGAGTGAACCTGCATGAGGAGGTGGTTTTGTAGAGACTCCAAAGCGCTTGTGTGAGTCCTTAAGGGCGTCTGTTAAATTCTGTACATGTAAACAAAACAATTTAAACTTGATCAGTATATAAAACTTATCTAATACAAAATTATATTATTTTAAGTCGCTCAATTAACGTTTACATTAATAAAATGAAACTCGATTATGATTAGCGTCAACGTAGTAATTAATAAATAATTATATAATTATATAATAATAATCTGGACACAGTAAGGTTTCACTATGAGCCCTGATAGGATATATAGTGCACTACAGAGTGTGTAAACACCACTATTTTATAGGCTGTGTAGTGCACTAGCACAGGAAGTAGAAATCCATTTAGGATTCAGCCACTGTTAGCCGAGTTGAACTTACCTTAATCTTTACAGCAGAACGCAGTTAACCTCCTCAAATACACCCACAACGGATCAGATGGAACTGTGGAGGTAAAACCCTGTCAGAAATATTTGAATGTAAAGATGATTAGTAGAGTCGGAGAGCTCAGATCATCAATCAGCAAAAGTGCCGTACATCTTCTTCTATTTCTGTGAATGTGTGGCGGAACGCGACCTTGACGCTCACAGCGACACCTACTGGAGCATTGTATTAGCGCTCATGAAAGGATATCAAAGGGAAAATAAAACTAAATTAAAGCTACAAGCAGCGATGAACAGGCACTCGGGGTGCACGTTTGGGCTGCTCTGCCAGGGGAATGCCATTCCACTTTAAGTACTTTTTTAGCACTTATATATTGTTAGGAGTGTATCGCAAAGTAAAACAAGTAATTTCCTGTTGCCAGCAGGTGGCGCTATGACTATAACTGACTACTGGCATGTATATTGCCTCAGGCCAGGTTTTGTACAAAACATGTGACATTTGGTGCAAACTGAACATTGCATGTCTGAATTAGTGTAAAACATGACAATTCATGTTGCCAGCAGGTGGCGCTATGACTATAACTGAACATTGGCATGTTGATGTCTTCAGGCCGGGACTTTAAACAAACTTGTGAAGTTTGGAGCAGAATGGACATTGTATGTTTGACTTGTAACAACTTCCTGTTTCATGGCAAAACATCGAAATGTGTGAGTCTGCCACACCCACGCCGTGCAGCGAAAACTTAAACGCTTCGCAATTTATCATCGTCAATGCCTTGAGATGAGACTGACCAAATATAATGTTGATCTGATGAAATCTCTAGGAGGAGTTCGTTAAAGTACGAGGCCTGAGAACAATGGTACTCTGTGTATTCTATAAAGTTCAAACAAGCATAATGTTTTTCATAGCTACATTAAGAAAAACATCTTTGTGCTGTTCTACTTCTACAGTGTGTCCCAAAAGTCTCCATACATATGGAGGGGACGATGTACACCAGCACCATGTCGGTTGTGTCTTTGTCAGTCGCTTGGTCCACAACACTTACAGTCTTTTTGAATTTGTTAATAAGTTTGACGACAGTGTGGTGTATATGTGGTATATATGACAGTATATGAATGTGGTGTGGTATATATGACAGTGTTGACGACAGTGTGGTGTGCTCGCCATGTTTCCTGTTAAAGTCCATCGCAACCTTGCTACAGCTTCCTGATCCAGTCATGAAAATTATTTCAATACGTCCTTCTTAAAGGCTATCTGAAAAAAATATATATAATATAGCCTAAACGAAGTATGAAAAATTTTGGAATACATTTTGTTAAAAAAGTGTTAATGTATGGAGACTTTTGGGACTTCCTGTATAGTGTCACATCCTATAATGTAGATCTACACAAGATATGTATTTTATGAACAGAGAATTATGCAATTTTTAGTTTCAAGTGGCAGCAAATACATTTGTGACCAAATTACCTTGAAAATGATTTACCTTCTCTGCTTTACAACTTGTCCTCATTTGCTGAACGACTGTAACCCTTCTGGCAGTGCACATACACCAGGATTCAGATGTAAAATAAATGTCTGTTTATTTCTAGGGAAGGTTTAATCAACCCAATAACAAGCTCTGTACGTGTGATAGAAGTGTAGTCCATGGCGGCCATGTTTGTAGGCCGCAGTGCAGGATGGGAAATGTAGTCACTGGTTTGCTGTGACGTGTCAAAACTGAGGTGAATTGAATTGAATTGAATTGTACATCAGTCGATCTTTTTAAATATTATTAGAAGACTATTTTTTTCACTTGCTTTCAACTGTGATTTACGTGGGTGTTTATTTCATATATTTTTATTTGTTTATTATATTTTTATTGCATTTTCTACATTTACATGTATATGACCTGTTTCTGCTATTATGTGAAGCAATTTGGTCAACATGTGTTGTTTTTAAATGTGCTATAGAAATAAAAATTGATTGATTGATTGAAGTCAGCGTTAATTTGGTCTGTGTGTGGACCAGCAGTGGTTCCGACCGACTAATATGATCCAGTGGACCGGAACCTGCTTGCTAGATGGGGCTATATTAGCAAAACGGCCTTCGGTTGTTGTGGTGATTAGAAGCGCTAATACAATGCTCCAGGAGGTGTCGCTGTGAGCGTCTAGGTCGTGTTCCGCCACACATTCACAGAAATAGAAGAAGACGTGCGGCAGTTTTGCTGATTGATGAGCTGAGCTCTCCGACTCTACTAATCATCTTTACATTCAAATATTTCTGACAGGGTTTTACCTCCACAGTTCCATCTGATCCGTTGTGGGTGTATTTGAGGAGATTAACTGCGTTCTGCTCTAAAGATCAAGGTAAGTTCATTAAAATAAGGCTGGTTATTAGGTGTATATTTACTTATAGATGGAAATCTTTCTGCCTGTTCTGCTCATGTGAAGAGGACTGGGACAGGTCCCTGACAGGTCATATTTTTAGATATCCTGGAGCTATTACCAGACACAGGAATAAGAATCTTTTTGTAAAGAGATGTTTTATCTAATCTAGCTAATTTAATGAAATATGGAACCAAAAGCATGATTTTCATTTAAATCTTCTTCTTCTTCTTCTTCTTCTTTTTGGTCATGTCTGACTATAAGTAAAAGTAATATTCAGTTACTTTTACATAGGTCCTAAAAGACTGTGTTGGCATTAGAAATGAATCCGTGACTGTGAGAGTGGTTTATTTGATTAAAGCACTTAGTTGTATCTGACACTAGCTTGTACAATATTATCAAATACAAGCCTCATAATGTATTGTTTCAGCAAACTGGTAGTGGTGGAAGGTTCTAAAATCCTGTTTCTTTTGTTTTCATTAAAATTACAAAGTCAACATTGTTTTAAATTCTGTATTTGCAGCTTGTTTATTTCACCCGTGCTAACTGGCAGAAGCAGTGAGAATGACCAGAATATCTTCATGTAGTCCTATAATGAGAGTCGTTCCCGTTCTTTTTCTCTCCTTCTACACTTCAACATCCACACCATATAGAGCTAACAGTTTAGCAGCTTGTGATTATAGTCAGAGCTCGAGGTGTTCTGTCCTCCAAAAGCTTAGTATAACCTGCTGTCATATTCTCTCATCACTTATACATCAGTGTGTGTGTGTGTGTGTGTGTGTGTGTGTGTGTGTGTGTGTGTGTGTGTGTTCGTTCTTCACAAGCATCTTTTTGTCCCAATAAACTAAGACTTGCAGTCATGCAGCCTGTGTCTAAACCTTTGGGAAGCAGAAGACAGCCAACAGATATGCACTAACTGCCTCAGCATTGACTTTCTTAAGGACTCTGAGTCATATATCATCGTAGGTTGACTTTCTGGCAATGCCAACATTGGTGTGCTTGGATTCTGAGTCAAATCTGACTTATCTCCCAAAGCATTAACAGTTCAGTAGTTGCAAACAAATCTAAGGCTCATGTCCTTCAACTGATTTGTCCTTATACCCAATTACTACTCATCCTTTCTGTTCCTCATCAGAAGAGAATGAGGATGCTATGACATCAGACATGTCCGGATTGTTCTAAGCTGATAATGGCCTAGCAGTTGAAGTCAACTTTATCATCCCCAACATCTGAAAATGGGGCGGAGTTGGTTGCAGCCAGCTTGGAGGCAAGCTGACTAGCTCTGAAGTCGTTGTGGTTACGCAAGTCATATAAGTTACATAGGTTCCCTTTTGAATCTAGAATCTAGCTCCTCTCAAGGTTTCTCTGTAGGAGTTCTCTGGAGGTTGTGGGGCAAGGATTAAGGTTAGGTTTAGCATTCATTTGGCTGATGATTTTGTCTCACAAATGAAACGGAATGTACGCTACTTGACTTTTTCAAGTTGGATATGTTACTGGAACAATATTTGGTTTACCCTCCTTACTGACGTCTTGACACTTCTGAGAAGTCCTTCCCCATAACACTAGTCAGTTTCCAAAAAGGAAAGCAATGTTGTTTATAGATTAAGCAATGTGGTTTACGTGTTAGAAATATAAAAACATTGATCATTTTACCTTTTTTTTTTCCTGATGCAGATATGAGTGGTGTACGGTCTTCCCTTGCTGTCCTCTTTCCTACACATCTTAAATTTACCTCTGCAAGAACATCCAGAGATCCTTCTAGGGTGAAGTCAGATGTGTGTGAGAATCAGGAATCCACAGAGAGCTCCAGTAGTCCCCAAAAAGCATCTGGTACTTTTCACACCATCTCCTCTCAGGGCAAAAAGAAAATTCACCCCTGCGCACTCTGTGGGAAGAGTTTCAGTCAAAAGAGTACTCTCAAACAACACCAGCGCATTCACACAGGAGAGAATCCCTATCACTGCTCGCTGTGTAGGAAGAATTTTTCTAGCCAGAGTAGTCTCCAGCGACACCAGCACATTCACTCAGGAGAGAAGCCGTATCACTGCTCACAGTGTGGGAAGAGTTTTATTGAGAGTGGTGATCTCATAAAACACCGGCGTGTTCACACCGGAGAGAAGCCATATCACTGCTCACGATGTGGGAAGTGTTTTACACAAAAGAGTAACCTCCAGAAACATCTGCGCATTCACACAGGAGATAAACCGTATCACTGTTCGGACTGTGGGAAGAGTTTTACTCAAGGAACTGACCTTAGAGTTCACCAACGGATTCATACAGGGGAGAAGCCATATCACTGCTCACAGTGCGGTAACCGTTTTATTAGCCAGAGTTGTCTCCTGCAACACCAACGCATTCACACCGGAGAGAAGAAGTATCAGTGCTCACACTGTGAGAAGAGGTTCAGCGAGAGACGTAATCTCATACAACACCTGCAAATTCACAAAGGAGAGAAACCGTATCAGTGTTCGCATTGCGGGATGAGTTTTAACAGACAGAATAATCTCCAGCAACACCAGCGCATTCACACTGGAGAGAAGCCGTATCGGTGTTTAGAGTGTGGGAAGAGTTTTAATCGAGAGGACGCTCTACAAGAGCACCAACACGTTCACACGGGACAGAAACCCTATTACTGTTCAGCATGTGGGAAGAGTTTTACTAGACATAGTAGTTTCCAACAACACCAGCGCATTCACACGGGAGAGAAACCGTATCACTGCTCACAGTGTGGGAAGAGTTTTCGTAACCAGAGTAATCTCCTAAAACACCAGCGCATTCACTCAGGAGAAAAGCCGTATCTGTGCTCAGAGTGTGGGAAGAGTTTTAATCGAGAGGACACTCTCCACGTACACCAGCGCATTCACACAGGAGAGAAACCGTATCACTGCTCGGACTGTGGGAAGAGTTTTCGTAACCAGAGTAATCTCCTAAAACACCAGCGCGTTCACTCTGGAGAGAAGCCGTATCACTGCTTGTTCTGTGGGAAGAGTTTCAGTCAAAAAAGTTATCTGAAAAATCACCAGTTTGTTCACACTAGAGAGAAAGTTTATAAGTGTTCGCAATGTGGGAAGAGTTTTAGTACGCACAGAAACTTTCAGCGACACGAGTGCGTTCACACAGCTGAGAATGAGGACATGCAGCAGTTCTCATGAAAAACTGTGGGAATGAACTAGTTTTATTCTAAATGCTTAGACATAAAATCGTGCAGATACAGTCCAAGAGCTTCGGTTAATGTTCACATCAAACGTCAGAATGGGGGAAATATGTTCTCTGTGACTTTGAATACATTATAAAATACATTGAATAAAATAAATACTAATTGACAAGACCCAACACTCTTCTATCTATCTTTTAACAATAATACCTCCCTTTGCTGATTTTGCTTTAATTTCTGCAACTGCAAAATCCTGGAAGTATTGCATGGTGTTAGTTCAAATAATGTATAGCCCTGCCTTGTGCCCCGAGTTCCCTGGGATAGTCTCCAGGTTCCCCCGTGACCCTGTGTTGGACTAAGTGGTATTGAAAATGGATGGAAATCATGGGGTGAAGGTATATAATGGTTTCATGCAGGTATGAGTGAAACCCCACAACGAAGTGATGCATTAATTAATTTTCTGTGCATCATTTAGTTATGGGGTTTCATGCATATTAATTAACTATTATTTTTTTAAAAATTAATAATGAAGGATATTAAGAAGCAGGGGAATAAGGTAGACTGGGAAATACAGAATGTTACTTAGGCCTAGGGCTGCACAATTAATCGTATATCGATCGCGATTACGATTTTGGCTGCCCACGATTACATGAACATGATCGACTGCGATATTAACGTTTAAAGTTCGTCCTCCACTCATAGAAAACTCACCTGCAGATCAAATCATGCTCTTCCTAAACTTACAGCCAATCACCATAGAGCAGCACAGTGATGATGTCATTTTGTATTGCCAAAACCCGGAAAGGATGTTAGCATTTTAGCGCTCGATCTGCCAGTTTCGCTTCGAGCTCCAGTGCTTTGCGTGAGGAGAAATCATGACATTAACATGATGCTAAATGGCACTACAGACGTTTTCGGGGACATTAAACCTCATCACGCTGAATGGGAAAAAACTTTGCAGATAAACTCAGGGCTCTGTGACTAAATATTTATTTGCACCGGTGCGAGTGACCTGTTCAGAGTTGTACAATACATTCGGGATAAAAACTAAAGGAAGTCCAAAATGCATCTACACTGAGCAACAGTTACTTTCACACTGTTTTTCATCTCCTCAGTCAACCGAACAAGTGTGTAAATACTGCAGAGAAGCCATTATGATGACGAGTAACACTTCCTGATCTTTCGCTTCAACTTCCCGATCTCACAACCGCCATCTTTTATTGATCCCGCAAAATGACCTGAACTTGCACCTGCTTGTGTAAACACAGCAGCTTCGCGTGGAATAAATTAATAATAACGCTAACGCTACAAGGTGGGTTTAATTCAAACTCCTATATTAAATAATTCCTCACCAGTCATAATCAAGAGTAGCAACTGTTCAGTCTGTAAATATACAGTACAATGCTGCTCTCCTTCACTAACTTTAATTCACTCCATTTAAACTCACGGTTGCCAGATATCACAAGAAAAGTCAACACCAGTTTCCATGTTTTGATTTAATCCCCACCAAAACACAATATTATCAGCAGACATGAACACTGTACTGGGGCACCGATCTAAAACTGATAAACAAACAAAAATAAAACTACTAAAATGTAAAGACAGAAAATGTGCTTAGTTATAAATAAATCATTTAATATAAAAATAGATATAATAGCTTCATAAAATATAAATAAAATGAGAAATGAAATAATGTTTAATTACTATGGGTTGCATTTAATATCAATTTGACATTAAGCTTGGTTCACTATTTCTTGAGAAAGCTATTAGCCTTTTTCTTAATATGGATAATTTTTGTGTTAGTCTACTTTTAATTAGGACTCTATTGTTTAAGATATTTAAAAATAAATATTTTATGCTTGTTTATCAATTAACCAACAGTATTTCTCATTGCTATTATTTTAATTCAATTAACAGTGACCATGAGCAGAGAGCTTACATTTAACTGTTTATGACCTCCTGATTAAAGCTTAATCAAAAAAAAAGATTGGTATCTGGATCAGTATCGGCTGTAAAAATCCTGATCGGTGCGTCCCTAATGTACACCATTAAACTAAACTGCTTTGCATCTGATGGGTAAATGAACTCACCCAATCACATCCTATATGAGATTATTCAGATATATACACAATATACACAGAGCGGTTTGAGAACTGACTCCATCCCAGAACCATGACAGTGGAAAATGTTTAAAGTGTAGCTTTAAATATATTTAAGAGGAGCAGACTTCAAACACTGAACATTGAAGTTTATTGTATATTGTATTTATACATATGTTTATTGTATTTGTTTACAAGGTGAACAGGTAAACAGTTGCTTTTTGCATACAGTCTGTTAAATTAAGTGGAAATATTACATTTAGTTTAGCAGAAGGTAAATGAATGTGTCATGGCTCACACTATGTTCCTAAATTCTGTCATAATTGACCAGCTCAAGTTTTCTCATGCCTACTTGTGTGTTATATTGTGGCATGAGAAAACTTAATAAATGTGAAAGTGCAATAAAAATATGTTGTCGCAAAAGTCAATGAATAATCGTGATAAATAATCGAGATCTCAATATTGATCAAAATAATCTGGATTATCATTTTGGCCGTAATTGTGCAGCCCTACTTAGGCCTATTACTTAGTAATGAGAATTTCATTTAGTGAACTTATTCATTTTAATGCTGAGTTAAATTCGGGGATTTTTTTAAAATCATGTGATCTGCTACAAGAAATAAATTATTAAATGCTTAACTTTCAGTGGTGGCTTTCTACTGTGATTATTACTAAATCTTTTCCTAGTGAATTATGAAAAACATTGCTTAAATGACTTTGGAAAACATGGTAGATTTTCTGCTCTCTGTGACTGTACTGCATCGAAAATAAATAAATGAATGAATAAATAAAAAGCACTGTATTCTATAAAACTCCGGATGAGATTAAAACTAGGTAAAGGCATTTAATGTATAAATTAATGAATTAATTATAATTTATTCAGTAGTCAGCGTTAATTTGGTCTGCGTGTGGTCCAGCAGTGGTTCCGACCGACTAATATTCGGACTAATATAGTGGATCGGTACCTGCTTACTATCTGGGGCTATATTAGCAAAACAGTCTTCTGTTGTTATGGTGATTAGGAGCGCTAATACAATGCTCCAGTAGGTGTCGTTGTGAGCGTCTAGGTCGCGTTCCGCCACACATTCACAGAAACAGAAGAAGACGTGCGGCAGTTTTGCTGATTGATGATCTGAGCTCTCCGACTCTACTAATCATCTTTACATTCAAATATTTCTGACAGGGTTTTACCTCCACAGTTCCATCTGATCCGTTGTGGGTGTATTTGAGGAGGTTAACTGCGTTCTGCTGTAAAGATCAAGGTAAGTCCATTAAAGTAAGGCTGGTTTAGTAAGCGATAATCCACGGATAGGAGCGCGTTACACACGGGGAGGTAAAGAAGTCCCCGAGTGTATTCAAAACATGTAACGTATACCTAGCTCTGGATTATCCTATGGAGCCCTTAAACGGACATGGTGGTGGAAAGAATTTGGGATGAGAGAAAAACAATTCTAAGCTTTTGCGTTCCCTCGTAAATATAGCCTACCTGTTGTGGTGTTCTGCGCGGTGGTTCGCGCTTGTATCTTCACAACATCCCTTGGGTAATTTTTCGTCGAAACAATGCTCTTTCGCGTAATATCCTTTTCAGGTGTCTTTCACTTATGTCAAAGCCATGCCTCGAACTAAGCACAGACCGCATTTCTTTATATTTGAGTCCAATTTCAAAATAAAACTCTATGAACCGTTCCATTGTGAACCTACGGAGCTGTGTGAACCACTACCAGCGGGAAAATAAACAGCAAGTGTTTGACCGAACTCAACAGGTTTAGTGAGGGAACGCAAATGTCTAATAGTGCAGCTTTAAATATATTTAAGAGGAGAAGACTTAAAACACTGAACATTGAGCTTTATTGTATTTGTTTACAAGGTAAACAGGTTAACGCTTGTTTTTTTGCATACAGTCTGTAAAATTAAGTGAAAATATTACATTTATTTTAGCAGAAGGTAAATTAATGTGTCATGGCTCACACTATGTTCCTAAATTCTGTCATAATTGACCAGCTCAAGTTTTCTCATGCCTACTTGTGTGTTATATTGTGGCACATTAACGTTACTATATCTAAAAAAAAAAAAAATAATAATAAAACAAAAAACACTAAACTTCAACTGTGCTCCTAATTTTTTGTAATCTCCTAAAAGAAATTAGCTGCATTTACATGGACAACAATAATCCACTCTTAATCCAATTAAGACCATACTTTGATTAAGAAACTACCATGTAAACAGCAATTTTTACTTACCTTAATCTCATTAAGGTCATAATCGAAGTAAGCCGTAATCGAATTAAGACGTGTGGAGTATTCCTGTTTTAGTCACATTATGGACGTGTATTACAGACATGTGAACACCTTAATCACATTATGAACGTCGTGTGAGAGTTTTCACCGCATTTTGCGACAAGACACGATCACACACGAGTTTCACGTTTTACGGCAAACGAGAGTACGGCCGCGTCCCAAACCGCATACTTTCCTACTATAGGCCTGTAGTGGGGGAAAAATACATGTATCTCGACTACTATATAGACGGTAAGTACGCGGTTTGGGACGCAGCCCACAGCTTCAAGCAGTCGTCTATTTGCACGTATAGCATGACAAATAATTAACTGCACTTAAAGCGTTCGTAAAAAAATTGAATAAAAACACCCAAAACTGTATACGGTACCATAACGAAGACAAACTGTATGTTGATACGTGAAACTCTTGAGGGACGTCGGACGGCGTGGCGCGGTGACATAATGACGCGGGCTGTTAATCTAATTATGTTCTAAAACATGTAAAATGGGAACATGACAGAAGTATTCTAAAAGCGACTCATGTAAACACCTTAATCACATTATCGTAATCTGAGTAAGGTCAATAATTAGATTAATGCTGTCCGTGTAAACATAGTCTCTGAGTAAGATAATAATGTGATGTCGCAAAATGCGGTGAAAACTCTCACACGGTGTTCATAATGTGATTAAGGCGTGTACATGTCTGTAATACATGTCGATAATGCGACTAAAACAGGAGTACTCCACCTGTCTTAATTTGATTAGCGCTTACTTCGAGTATGAGCTTAATCGGATTAAGGTAATTAAAAATTGCTGTTTACGTGGTAGATTCTTAAAGTATGGTCTTAATTGGATTAAGAGTGGATTATTGTTGTCCATGTAAACGCACTGACTGTTCTTGCCTTTTCTGCATATGCCTGAATTGTTTTCATTTAGTTGGATATTGTTATATTTGATGCATATTTTCATTTGGTTGATGGTATTTTTACTTATCCTATATTTTGGGTACAATTTTATTTATATTTTGCTTCTACGAGATGATGCACTTTAAGGACCAGTCTAATTTGATGCAAAGATTTGTACATTAGCAGGAATGTAGCACAACATGGAGGTGAAAGCAGCGGTCTGTTTATTTAAATGTGAAAGTGCAGTAAAAATGTTGTCCCTAAAATCAATGAATAATCGAGCTCTCAATATTGATCAAAATAAGCTGGATTATCATTTTGGCCATAATCGTGCAGCCCTAACTCCTGACAGAATCTTAATATGAATAACTGAATCAGTTTAATCTAGCAACATTTAAACAGCTCATAGCAACAAGGGAGCGCAATTACAGCTCCTATCTGACAGCCAATTCTAAAACTGGTTTCAGCTAAACATCAAGAAAGCAACAGTTAGCAGCTACTGTTCACCCTGAGTGACTAATCTCTTTAGCACTTCTGAAATCCCCTCCAGAATGCACAAGTCAGGTTCCAGACAGGAAAGCTCTTATGTAACTCTTAAATTCAGCTTAAAATTAAAGCAATGTGATTTACTTTTTGAAAATATTGAACCACTACCATCTTTGTCTTTTTCCTGATCCAGGCATGACTGCTGTCCTGTTGCAGGTGTTCTCCTGCTGTCTTGCATATGCAGTGTAAGTTTACCTCCACAAGAATATCAAGAGATCCAACTGGGATGAAATCGGATGAAATTAAATGTGAGGATGTCGACCCCTCAGAGAGCTCCAATCATCACCAAAGCTCATCTAATATTTCCCACATGAACAACTCTCCCAAACCAATTAAACCAGAAATTCACCACTGCTCATTGTGTGGGAAGAGTTTCAGTAAAAAGAGTTATCTCAAACAACACCAACGGATTCACACAGGAGAGAAACCGTATCACTGTTCACAGTGTGGGAAGAGTTTTACTTGCCTTAGTCATCTCCATAACCACCACCGCATTCACACAGGAGAGAAACCGTATTACTGTTCACACTGTGAGAAGAGTTTTACTTGCCATAGTCATCTCAAACGACATCAGCGCATTCACACTGGAGAGAAACCATATCACTGCTTAGAGTGTGGAAAGTGTTTCAGTCGAGATGACAGTCTACAATTACACCAACGCGTTCACACTGGAGAGAAACCATATCACTGTTCACACTGTGAGAAGAGGTTTACTTGCCAGAGTCATCTCCAACGACACGAGCACATTCACACAGGAGAGAAACCGTATCACTGCTCACACTGTGGGAAGAGTTTTACTTGCCTGAGTCAACTCCAACAGCACCAGCGCATTCACACAGGAGAGAAACCGTATCACTGTTCACACTGTGGGAAGAGTTTTACTTGCCAGAGTTATCTCAAACGACATCGGGGCATTCACACAGGAGAGAAACCGTATCACTGCTTAGAGTGTGGAAAGAATTTTAATCGAGAGTACAGTCTCCAACAACATCAGCGTATTCACACGGGAGAAAAACCGTATTACTGTTCACAGTGTGAGAAGAGTTTTACTTGCCAGAGTCATCTCCAACGACACCAACGCATTCACACTGGAGAGAAACCGTATCACTGCTAACAATGTGGGAAGAGTTTTCGTAACCAGAATAATCTCCTGCAACACCAACGTGTTCACTCTGGAGAGAAGCCGTATTGCTGCTCACTTTGTGGTTGTAGCTATGCTTACCTCTGCAATCTCCAGCAACATCAGCGCAATCATGCACAACCCACATTTTTCTGAAAGCCTTACAGAACTCTTTTTAGATCTTGGCATGATGACGCCACATACCTCATTAACACAGGGGACACCAGACACTAGATCTGAGAGGGGTATAAATAATACCGGTTCCACCTGCACTGCCTAAGCAGGTTCTGACCACAGGCACCCAATCTTCAACACCTGATTCACATTATATGCATGTGAAAGTGTGATGCAGTATATGTAGGGGTGTACATGCTTTTTCCATGTGACTGATATGGATTTATTTTGTTAATTTAAATTGTAAAAAATTACTACAAAATGTCAATTTTATGTCATTTGATGTAGTGTATCACCTTTATTAATAGGCACTGTTACAAAGAGGATCAAATGTTTGCTTGTCCAAATATGTAAAAAAAAAAAATCTTCCATGGGGTGTACTTTTTTTTCCCCCACATGACTGTACAAGGAGTTATACACAGTATATTAATTGCAGTCAAAACCTTGGTCATAAGCTCCAGAGCTGTGCTTACAGACTATAACAACCACCACGAATGGAAATTTAAATAAGCCTCCTAGT
Source organism: Ictalurus punctatus (assembly GCF_001660625.3). Taxonomy (NCBI): domain Eukaryota; kingdom Metazoa; phylum Chordata; class Actinopteri; order Siluriformes; family Ictaluridae; genus Ictalurus; species Ictalurus punctatus. The sequence continues at coordinate 27,304,138 of NC_030426.2, read as the reverse complement.
TGCAAGAACATCGTGGTAGACTCTGGTGATTTTTACCAGCACACACTTTATTTTGGTTTCAGAATCAGCCACGTGTTTATAATCACGTTCACTACATACAACAGAACACAGTTGTGGTTACAAGCAATTAGAAAGGGATAATTAGTCCAAGGAGCTCTGTCTTTGCAGCACCCATTTTATCTCAGCTAAGCAGCTATCTATCAGATCAGTGAACTTGGCTTGCTAACTAAGAAGTCAAGCAGTTAACCTACAGTGGTGCTTGGAAGTTTGTGAACCCTTTATCATTTTCTTTCTTTCTGCATAAACATAATCAGATTTTCACACAAGTCCTAAAAGTAGATAAAGAGAACCCAATTAAACACAGGAGACAAAAATATTATACTCTGTCATTTGTTTATGGGGGAAAATGATCCGATATTACAGATCTGTGTGGGGTAAAAGTATGTGCACCTCTAGGATTAGCAGTTAATGTGAAGGTGAGATTAGAGGCAGGAGTGAGTGAGTGAGAGATCTGTTTTATTTAAAGAACAGGAATCCAGCAGAGTCTGATCTTCACAACACAAGGTTGTGGAAGTGTATCATGGTATGAAAAAGGAGATTTCTGAGGACTGTACATATAAAATTGCATCAGTTTTTATGTTAATTCTACAGTGTGTGTGCATTATCAAACTGCCTAAAACATGCACCATCTATCTTTACTGCAAACACCACAGTCTCATATTTCAGCTGAGAAATTCAACATTGCTCTTACAGATGTCTGTCAACCTTTTACACTGTTTTGACACCCTATTAAATGCCTGCTTACCTGCTTGCTATCTGGAACTATATTAACAAAACTTGCTGGTTTTGATCCTGATTAGGGGCTCTATTTGACCAGGGAAGAGATGGACTGGTTCAGTGATTCAAACAGTGATTGCTTCATTTCATTTGGTCTCCCTTTGTTAACTGGCTCGTTGCTATTCCTAGGGTCAGATGTCGGAAGTTAACAAAGAGGGACTCGTAGCAGTGTTCTTTTTAATGTTGAAAAAGCACGTGAAAGGAGGTGGAAGGAAGGGCTTTTGATTAAACTGGATCAAATGGAAATAGGTGGGAAAATATCTAACTGGATTTTAAACTTCTTTTGTGGAAGAACCATCCAAGTTAGAGTGAATAGTCCTGCTAAAGGTAGTGTGTGCAGCGTAATCATGAATAAATGACACTTTCACACAGGTTAAGACATGGAGAGGTAAATCATTGTATGTGTGTGTTAGGATAATTAAGAAAGGAATGAAAAGAATGCGATCACTATAGTTCAAAATAACATCGGGATTCTGACTTGGAGTAAACAAAACCCATTTAGTCTTTTTTATTATTTTTCTTTTTTAATTTTTTTTTACAAAAAACAAGACCGAACAAAGAAAGTTGCTGAAGTTCAGTTGAGGTTGTATGAGAATGAGCTGATGCCTGGGAGTAAGAATGGATACCAGGTTAACTTTTACAATGCACATTCGTGAACTAATAGCCAAATGCACAAATAACATAAATGTAATAAGAAGTTTAACAGGAACAGAGTGGAGTGCAAATAATGAGTCTTTACCACAAATATACCACTTATTTATTAGGACGGCACAAAATTTTGGCTTTCCACCATATGGAACAGCATCAGCAACACTTGGGGTGGGGGGGTGGGGTCCAATCCAAGCACAGCATTGTGGTGCTTTCAGATACTGACTGGTTCTGGCAATACAGGTATAAATGTAGGAAATGACATTAGAGGTCAGAAGACAAAAGAGACAGTAGGAGGACATCCAGAACAGCACGCTGCAAAGAATGTATTGAAAGTAAGTTCCAAACATGTACACTGCATAACACATGGGATTAACTACTGTAATATGGATCTCTGTGCTCATTGTCACCAAGCATCAGTGTTTGGGTATTTATTAAAAAGCAAAATACTGTAATCCATTGCTCATTCATTTACTTCGAAGTTACTCCCTAAAAACATTACATTACATTACGCCATTTGGCAGAGGCCCTTATCCAGAGCGACTTACAATCATCTCATTTATACAACTGAGCAGTCGAGGGTTAAGGGCCTTGCTCAGGGGCCCAGTGGTGGTAGCTTTTATATATATATATATATATATATATATATATATATATATATATATATATATATATATATATATATATATAAGTAGTAACAGTAAACAGGCTTTAAATGAACTGTCACAGTCCTTACATTTATTTTGAACAAAACCAGTTTTAGCCAGTTATATTTCATTAAGATTTATCCAGTAGAAACGTATAGACCAAAACAGCTGTACTGAAATAAAAAGCTGTCTGGTGGCAGTACAGTTTTAACTGTCGTGAGTAACTTGTTCAGTGTTTGTCTAAATGGCACTGACTTTACTCTAAATAATGGTATCATTTCCTCAACTATATAGTTTAGCTGTACGTCTCTTCATCTCTCCTTTAGTTGCCTTTACTCCAGTTTATCCCGTTTAGGTGAGGTACACCTGTCACACAGGTATTCGGCCATGAGATTTGTTTTTAGCATGATTAAAATACTTATCGAATTTGCAACAGTTGTCTTTGGCTTGGACCATGTCTTTCACTTTATGGTATGTTTATTTGTCGAACTCGGAATAATGAGAATATCTCCATTTGTGGAAACATCCACTTTCCTGCCCTCCTCTGCAACTGTAGTTTAAGATTAGCCTCATATTCACAATCAAATTGCTGCAGTCAGCTGTCCAGGCATGGGTCCCCATCCTAATTATGTACCGTAGAAGAGTATAGTAGCCTAAAGGTAAGGTTTTAAATATCTTGGGGATAATTAATATTTTTTGCTTAGAAAATGAGTAATGCAACTAACATTTTTTTTTTTATCTTAATCAGTAAGTGCAACGCGTTACATTACTTTGTTACAGGAAAAAGTCATTTGATTACTGTAATGTGTATCATTTTCTTCATCCATCGCTAGGGTCCAAAGCAGCAGAGTGCACGATGCTCCAGTAGGTGTCGTGGTGAGCGTCTAGGTCGCGTTCCGCCACACATTCCCAGAAATAGAAGAAGACATGCAACAGTTTTGCTGATTGATGATCTGAGCTCTCCGACTCTACTAATCATCTTTACATTCAAATATTTCTGACAGGGTTTTACCTCCACAGTTCCATCTGATCCGTTGTGGGTGTATTTGAGGAGGTTAACTGCGTTCTGCTGTAAAGATCAAGGTAAGTTCATTAAAGTAAGGCTGGTTTAGTAAGGAATAATTCACGGATAGGAGCGCGTTACACGACGTGGGGGTAAAGAAGTCCCCGAGTGTATTCAAAACATGTAACGCACACCTACCTCTGGATTATCCCGTTTACAGTTGTTTATAGGCAGCGCATTAATTTAGAACGGTGATTAAATGGACCGAAAATATCTGTGGTGTTTACTGTTTTATACCGCAGCGCTGTTGCATTCTCGATTCTGATTCAGCTTAAAATTAAAGCAGTGATTTACTTTTTGAAAATATTGAACCACTGACATCTTTGTTTTTTTCCTGATCCAGGCATTACTGCTGTCCTGTTGCAGGTGTTCTCCTGCTGTCTTGCATATGCAGTGTAAGTTTACCTCCACAAGAATATCAAGAGAACCAACTGGGATGAAATCGGATGAAATTAAATGTGAGGATGTCGACCCCTCTGAGAGCTCCAATCATCACCAAAGCTCATCTGATATTTCCCACATGAACACCTCTCCCAAACCATTTAAACCAGAAATTCACCACTGCTCACTGTGTGGGAAGAGTTTCAATAGAAAGGGTTCTCTCCATGACCATCTGCGCATTCACACAGGAGAGAAACCGTATCACTGCTCACAGTGTGGGAAGAGTTTTAATCGAGAGTACTGTCTCCAACGACACCAGCACATTCACACGGGAGAGAAACTGTATCACTGCTCACAGTGTAGGAAGACTTTCAATAGAAAGGGTCATCTCCAACAACACCAGCGCATTCACACCGGAGAGAAACCGTATTACTGTTCACACTGTGAGAAGAGTTTTACTTACCAGAGTCATTTCAAACGACATCAGCGCATTCACACTGGAGAGAAACCGTATCACTGCTTAGAGTGTGGAAAGAGTTTCACTCGAGATGACAATCTCCAATTACACCAACGCGTTCACACCAGACAGAAACCGTATTACTGTTCACAATGTGAGAAGAGTTTTACTTGCCATAGTCATCTCCAACGACACCAGCAGATTCACATTGGAGAGAAACCGTATCACTGTTCACAATGTGGGAAGAGTTTTAGTACGCACAGAAACATTCAGCGACATGAGCGCATTCACACAGCTGAGAATGAGGACGTGCAGCAGTTCTCATGAGAAACTGTGGGAATGAACTAGTTTTATTCTAAATGCTTAGACATAAAATCATGCAGATACAGTCCAAGAGCTTCGGTTAATGTTCACATCAAACATCAGAATGGGGAAAATGTGTTCTCTGTGACTTTGAATACATTATAAAATACATTGAATAAAATAAATGTTAATTGACAGAACCCAACACTCTTCTATATATGTTTTAATAATAATACCTCCCTTTGGCACTTGGTAAGATGGGTCAAGATGGTGCTTCAGGCCTTGGCCATGATGACTCTATGAAAACACTTCATCTCAAGTTTCAAGTTTTATTTGTTCCGTACGAGGAGTTATAAACAATATATTTGTTGCAGTCAAAAGCTTGGTAATAAGTTCCAGAGCTGTGCTGACAGACTATAACAGCCACCACCAATCATCAGTGCAGTAGTTTCTTTGGGTTTATTGCGGCCGAAAATGCCAGATTTTTCAGCAGCTTTTTGAGACGTCCCAACCTGCAGAAACTCAATTCAGGGAGGTGTCTTCAAACATACACACAGCCACCCAACATGTATAAACAAGGATTAAATTATGACAGAACACAACTATTTACACATGCTAATAATGCTAAAGCTTTTCTGGTATATGCAGAAAATGTTGCATTAAAATATGTACTTGCACTGTTTCGTATTATATTAGTGTATTCTTAAACTCTAGGAGTCATTTTCTTATTCAATAATTACTTTACACATGTTTACAGGGAGTTTGGCCTCATCACCTCGACATCAATACAGTAGCTCCTTATAGCAGCTAGTTAAAATAATGTTAGCTATGCTAATGGACGAATGACCCCTATTAAACTCACCTCAGCCTGTCTTTTACAGTCATTCTACCCACCATGGGCAATTGACAAATCACTTCTGCAAACAGTAGAGCGAGCAACACTGTTGTTGTTTTTTACCCCCATTATGCACATGTAGACTTTAGCGGAGTCTGGGGTGAAGTGTGTTTTATGCTTCTTTTTAGTGTCTGCCATGGTGCTGAAGACACTAAACTGCACCGAACTGATGGATGAACTGGATAGAGAGATCGACTGTAAAGCCCACCTACCGAGAAAACTGATTGGTTCATTAGCGCAAAGTAAGACACGTGTTGTCACACTTTCTTCATATCTGTCACTCTCTCTCTCGGTTTCTCCAGAGAGAGAGAGTGACAGATATGAAGAAAGAGTGACAACACGTGTCTTACTTTGCGCTTAGTCCTTGGACCAAGACCTCTGTTGGATTTTGGAGTAAGACAGAGTTACAGGACACCAACTTATTCTTATTCTTGTCTGGCAGATAACTGGGTTTCATGTGAATATCATGCTTCTGATGTTAATCACACTGATGTTTCCACAGTACTGACACGCTTTTAGATATGCTGAAACTTCCATCTGAAGTTTCTCTTCTGCTAATTCCCTACCAACAGCTCCTGTTATTAATAAGAAAGTCTGTGTATTACTGTGGGATGTATTTTAATTTATGTACACTCTTCATCCTAATTAGCTGATATTTCAAAAATAAACCCTTATTAATAATATAAATTAGTGCCGACTAATATGATCTAGTGGACCGGAACCTGCTTGCTAGCTGGGACTATATTAGCAAAACAGTCTTCTGTTGTTATGGTGATTAGGAGCGCTAATTCAATGCTTCAGTAGGTGTCGCTGTGAGCGTCTAGGTCGCGTTCCGCCACACATTCACAGAAATAGAAGGAGACTTCCGGCATTTTGTTGCTTGTTATTAAAATATTTCTGACAGGGTTTTACCTCCACAGTTCCATCTGATCCGTTGTGGGTGTATTTGAGGAGGTTAACTGCGTTCTGCTGTAAAGATCAAGGTAAGTTCAACTCGGTTAACTACTTCGTATGCTAGTGCGCTACAGGCTAGCGAGTCGTTTACAGTTCAGCGCTAATGAGACGTTACAGTACGTGCAGTTAATTATTAATTGGTTTGTTACTAAATTGATGCTAACCATAATTTTCATTCTTTTAAATGTTTCAGTTCACTTTGGTTTGGTAATGATAAAGCAGTTAAGTTTAGCTCGGCAACAATGGGCCTCATTTCCCTTCTAGACAAAAACAAAACAAATCAATCACAGAAATTCTAATTTCCATTACAAATACCATCACTAACCATTAAAACCATTACCATTACTGAATCCTTAATGGGAGCCATTAGACATAACATGTTAACATCCAAATGACCGGTAGAGACCCACAGGGACCATTACAGTTTCCATTAAATCCAATACAATTCCAGTTATAACCATCATAACCGTTACAAATGCTATTGTTTTTTTTTTTTTTACACAGGGTTATCAAGCTGGATACGAACAGGTTTAATCGTGAATCGTTCTCAAGTGCGTTTACAAGATAAATTTAACAATAAATTTGGTATTCGTGAAGTTCCTGTAACTTCAGGAGAACGTACTCGTTCTCCTGAGTGTTTCCTAAATTTATCACCATCATGCTAGTTCACTAGGGCAGGGACTAAGAGTACCGTCATGCTATTTCACTAGGGCAGGGACAAAGAGTACCGTCATGCTAGTTCACTAGGGCAGGGATTAAGAGTACCGTCATGCTAGTTCACTAGGGCAGGGACTAAGAGTACCGTCATGCTAGTTCACTAGGGCAGGGACTAAGAGTACCGTCATGCCAGTTCACTAGGGCAGGGACTAAGAGTACCATCGAAAACATTTTGTGAAACCCGTTCATTTTATATTATAAGTGTTAATGAAAGAATAGGAAAAATAAATAAAGTGATTTTTTTTTTCCCCAAAACAACCCATAAATTGAGGAAAAATGAAACTAGTTGTTCGGTTTTGACGAAAGAAATGGCGCTGTGTAAATGGAGGACGGGCCGGTCTGTCCGCGCAGAGCCATAGGCAGCTGACAGAAGATTTAGCACATGTCACTCTTATCAGTCTTTCCAGGATTTTGCGATCACAGAAATTAATGCAAAATCATGCAAACTCTGCAATATTAGGAGGAGCTTGCAATTTTTCAAAATGACCGCATATTTTCTCCAGATTTGGGCTGAGATGTGTCATGTGACATCATCATGATGCGCGGTCCGCTGAAGTCCTCTTCGATTCATGTGCGTCGTACATGAGTACAGCTAAAAGGTTCAATTCAGTTTGATTTGTATAGCGCTTATAACAATCTACATTGTCTCAAAGCAGCTTTACAGAAACATATAAAAACAGGATAGAGATTTTAAGTGTGTGAATTTATCCCTATTGAGCGAGCTGGTGGTGAGGAAAAACTCCATAAGATGATATGAGGAAGAAACCTTGAGAGGAACCAGACTCAGAAGGGAACCCGTCCTCATCTGGGGAACGACGGATAGTGTGAAAGTAAAGGAAAATTCATTATGGTTTTTATATGAAGTCTGTTTGTTGAACTAGTCCACTGTTCACTAAAGGAGACCTGAGTGTAAGACTGTATGTGGTAGTTGCAGTCCCAAGTCCATCGCAGCAACCGTAGTCCCAGCAACCACAGCAAGAATGTCCATGTGGAATTGAGGTCCAGAACCATTTCCATGGTACTTCAAGCGGCACCGTCGTCAGCGATCTCCAGACTGCACTGCTTGGGGTCGTCCTCAGTGGCAAAATGTAGCCTCTGATGAGAGCTCCATCCAGACGTGTAGGGCATCAGGATGGATCAGTCAGGTCCGGACAGCAGAAAGGGTCAGGATCACTGTTATCTCCATAATATCATGTGTAGCTCACAAGAAGGAGAGAGGGAGAGATTGTTAGGTATGCTTACTATCCCGTGATGGGTAAGGCTGTGTATTTTGCGTAAAAGAAATTCTATTCATGGTAAACAAATACATTTTCAGCCTGGACTTAAACACTGAGACTGTGTCTGAGTCCCGAACACTAATTGGAAGACTGTTCCATAACTGTGGGGGTTTGTAAGAGAAAGCTCTTCCCCCTGCTGTAGCCTTCACTATTTCAGATACCAACAAATATCCTGCACCTTTTGATAGAAGTATTCGTGGCGGATCATAAAAGACCAAAAGTTCTCTCAGATACAGTGGCACGAGACCGTTAAAAGGTCTCATTTACCAACAAACATCACTGCGAAATGCAGAAATGCAATTTCACCAATTCAAGTACTTTTCCAAATGAAAACTCCTCGAATCGCATGACAAATTTTGAGGAAAAAAAGCCACAGAAAAATCAAGCATTTTGGCCGCAAAAAGAAACTTGTGTTTGTGTACTTGCGGTGCGGTCTTACGAAGGAAAGGGAGTTTAAAGACCAATATGATTTTTTGTTTGTTTGTTTTGGAGGACGAAAGCTGGCTTATTTTAAATTGATTCTGTTTGCTACAGCATCTTCTTTTAATGTTGTGTGCCACTTTAGCTCTGGCACATCAGCCAAAGCCCTATTTGGGTTGGATTAGTTTATCAAAGCGATGTCTGCAAAAAATGTCCTCATGAATATCACTGACATATCTGGACAGGACTAAAATGATCACTGAGTTTTTGTCAGAGGAGGACAGAGAGAAACAACAACATGGACGATCCAGATGGGAATAAAATCGCAGATGAGTGCCTGTAAATCAGGAAATGACTCCAGGACCTCACATAAGTATAATCCCACCTGGGTAGGCCTCAAGGCACGTAATAATGTTTTAAAACTTGTTTCCCTGTGTAACATACTCGGCACCCATGACACCAGGGTATAGTGTAGATCTTCTTTTTCTTCTCACACCATTTTCAAATCACAACATTTTTTTGACCTCACTTAATTCACACCTAATTAGCGTTTTCTGTAATTCGCTGTTACAGTTATTGTGGTAAATGTTTTTATTGGCACAGAAAGGTCAGGTGGCACTAACCACTCAGTCAAATGGTGTAACCAGACAATACATGTATTTAAACAAGTAAATTTCATGTAAAACTTCGCAGTCAGGTAAGAATTGTAACTGCAACAGCTTATGTAATGCCATTTTAATAGTGTACACCTGCTCATTTATGCAGATATCTAATCAGCCAATCATGTGGCAGCTGCACACTGTATAAACTACTGCAGATACAGGTCAAGAGTTTCATTTAACGTTCACATCAAACATCAGAACGGGGGAAAAGTTCGATCTCTGTGACTGGTTATTTGTTCCAGATGGGCTGCTTTGAGTATTTCAGAAACTGCTTATCTCCTGGGATTTTCACACACAACAGTCTCTAGAGTTTACACGGAATGGTGAGGAAAAACAACATCCTGTGAGCGGAGGGTCTGCAGGCTGAAACGCCTTGTTTATGTGAGAGATCTGAGGAGAACGACCAGTCTGGAATTCTGTAGTAATGCAAATAAGCTCTTTACAAAACATCAAACCTTGAGGTGGATGAGCTACAACAACAGAAGACCATGTCGGGTTCCTGTCTTGTCAGCCAAGAACAGGAATCTGAGGCCATCATGGACACAGACTCACAAAAACTGGACAGCTGAAGATTAGAAAAAGACCAGGTGCCCATAATGGCCTCAGATTCCAATCTGGCCATTTTCCTCTGACGTTTCTCATCAACAAGGCGTTTCCACCCACAGAACTGTCGCTCACTCATTGTGGTTTGTTTTTCGCACCGTTCTGTGTAGGCTGTTGTGTGTGAAAATCCCAGGAGATCAGCAGTTTCTGAAATACTCAGAGCAGCCCATCTGGCACCAACAACCACGCCACAGTTAAAGTCACAGATCACATTTTTCCCTCGTTCTGTTGTTTCTCAGCACCTTGAAAGTCAGGGGCTGTGTTTGTGAAATATTTAGGAATCTCTGTTTGTACACAGTTGTACCATGCAGTTCCCTCATGGGCCATTAAACCCATGTTAGACTGCAGCAGTATCATAGTGATCAAATAACAAGAGCCAAAACCAATGCTCAGAATTTCTATAAAAACAAACAAACCCTTCTCAGTCTGGAGAACATCTCACCCCTCACCTCCCAATCTGCACCACTCACATACCCTGGTTTCCAGATAGGAAAGCTGTTCTTTAGCTCTGAATTTCAGCCTATAAATGTAATTAATGCAGGGTTTGTTTGTTTTGTTGTTGTTTGTTAAAAAATATCGACGCCTTGAGAATTTCTGCCTCTTTTCTGTTCTAGATGAGTGGCGTCCTGTCTTCTCCTGCTGTCCGCTTTCCTATCAGTTATAAATTTACCTCCACAAGACTGTCGAAACATCCGACTAAGATGAAGGCGGACGATATTAAACGTGAGGATCTAGAACCTACAGAGAGCTCCAGTAGTCAGCAATGGTCGTTTGGTTCGTTCCTGGCGAACACCTCTCTCAGATTTATGCAGAAAGAGATTCACCAGTGCTCGCAGTGTGGGAAAAGTTTCAGCCAGAAGAGCAATCTGAATCAGCACCAGCGTATCCACTCAGGAGAGAAGCCGTACCAGTGCTCGCAGTGCGGGAAGAGCTTCAATCAGAAGAGCAATCTCAAACAGCACGAGCGTATCCACTCGGGTGAGAAGCCGTACCACTGCTCGGACTGTGGGATGAGCTTCACACAGAGAAGTCATCTCCAACAGCACCAGCGCATTCACACTGGAGAGAAGCCGTATCACTGCTTGGAATGTGGGAAGAGCTTTAGTGACCAGAGTAATCTCCAGCAGCACCAGCGCATCCACACGGGAGAGAAGCCGTACCAGTGCTCAGCCTGCGGGATGAGTTTTACACAAAAGGGTAATCTCCAGAAACACCAGCTGTTTCACACCGGAGAGAAACCCTTCCACTGCCTGGAGTGTGGGAGGAGTTTTACACAAGCAGCTGATCTCCAAGAGCACCAACACGTCCACACCGGGGAGAAGCCGTATTACTGCTCGGCGTGCGGGAAGAGCTTTACTAGACATAGCAGCTTCCAACGACACCAACACATCCACACTGGTGAGAAGCCGCATCACTGCGCAGTATGTGGGAAGGGTTTCACCCGGTACACTAACCTGCAGCGACACAAACTCGTCCACACAGCTGAGATCGAGGACATGCTGCGGTTCTCATCGGAAGGTGTTGACATTAACTAGGTCCATTCTGAATACTTGGAACCAGCCAATTGAGACTTTTGTATGACTTGCACATAAATACAGTCTGGTAAAGAGTTTTGTTTATTCCCTTGATTTACTAGAGGGGCGGTGGTTTTATCAACACTAAGTAGCAACGAAGTTTTATACACTTTGAGAAGTAACGATGTACTATAGCGAAACGTTTGTCACTCGCTGACGTGATTAGTATTTTAATACTCGTGGCTGCCCAGTTGAGATATATTGATAATATAAGATGATATCCAGATATCGATAATGTATTTGGATGCATGCGAAATCCATTCATATGGTCAGATTTTGACCAAAAAAAACCTAAGTTTTTCTTGAGCCTGAACATTTCACGTATCTTGTATGTATGCACGTATCTTGATCATTTAAACGTTTTTAAGCCTTCTCTATTTTGATGATGATGATGATGATGATGATGATGATATTACTTTACAATCTGAATGAATAGAGCTCATTTCGCTATGAAAAATCATGACATTCACTGTGTAGGTAACTCTCTCTCTCGCTCTCTTTCTGTCTCGTGGCTGTCAAAGGTTTTTAGCCGTCTTTACTCAGACCGACTGTTTTTGTTCTAACTTTCACAATATATTAGAAAAAGCTGATTAGAAGTTTAGAAAATAAAACAAATCAAAACGTTTCCATGTCGATTTCTTAATATATACTTGTGTTTTTCTTAAAATATAGATGTGAAAATATATGATATGATGTACACATTTCTGGCTTCTTCACTGTTGATATGGATGAATATTCATTTCATGTGAAATTAATAATTATTAAAGAAATATTTTAGGTGTGTATCGGGGTTTCTGTTTCACGCAGCTGTGGACCAACTGATATAGAAGTGAGACACTACTGCGTATTTGGTCACTGCCGAGGTCTGCGCTGTCTGAAGGAGAAAACATTAGGTCATAGGGTGAGGGAAGAGAGAGTCTGGGACAACAGTGACCCTAGTGCCTGTAAGGATAATAGAGGTGAGGATGTGTAGGAAGACCTTGCGAGTGTGAGAATCGAGCTGTCATGGCACGTGAGACCGTGGCGATCTCTTTGACACTGCCAGTGATATGAGTTCTTTGTTTCATCATGTAACCAACCAAAGTTATTAAATATGTAAATTGTGTGATACTGGAAGAACCACGTGCTGGATTCAGAATGTTGGGACAGGGGTGTCCAAGCTTATCCGGAAAGCGCCGGCATGGCTGCGAGATTTCATTCAGACCAAGCAAAAGCCACATCTGAGTCTATTGAAAGCCAAGCTGGACTGATTAAACAGGTGGAATCAGGTTAGACTCCTGCTTGATTGGAATGAGCACCTGCACCCATGCCAAGCTTATTGCAGATCAGATTGGACACCACTGCGTTGGAAGATTTTTGGATTTGCTTCCCTGGTCATGAATAAAGAGAAAACATCACTCTGAGATTTTGTCTTCTCCTCTTTCTCTTATTTATGATTGCCATGACAACTCTTAATTCGTTCTTGAGCTGTTTCGTGTCGGACGTTAACTGTAAGAACAGTTTGTGTTATTTTATAAATTAAAACAAAAACGATAGAATAAAATGAATAATACTTCACAATAACAGTCTTATCTTTTAATCTTCCTTTGACAACTGGCTCATGATGCTGGTTCAAGCCTGGGTCATGATCTTTATGAAAACACTTCATCTCAGGTGTTATCTTTTTCCTTCCTGAATTTTGTCTCCTTGATTTTTAAAATGAATAAATACTACAAGCACTGATGGTAATATTGAATTTTATTTCTGAACACTTTTAACAATGCACATTGTCACAGAGCAGTTTTACACAAATCCGGATATTAGAATTAGAGCCGTAATGAGTACGCCAGTCTGAGACTACACTTGGGCTTTTTTCTAATACAGTGGACCATTTTTACATTTCCGGCTTCTACGTGATGGATCGCTTGTCCATAGCAGCAAAGTGGGGCCAAGCACTTATGGTTGTGATGGAGGCATGCTGTAATAACATGTCCCAAATGTTTTATTAATTGTACACCACAGCAGTTTGCCAATGATTGTGAGGGATCACGAGCCCTTTCTTTCCTTCTCCATACTCTTCTTTTCCCATCATTCTGTTTCATTTATCCAAAGAATCTTCTTCCAGAACTGGTCTAATGTCCTTGAGTGTTACTAGTGCTCATGGTTTGCATCTTGAGGTAAAGCCTCTATATTTAAATTCATGAAGGTGTGCCTTGAATGTGGACTTTGACAACGATACACCTACGTTCTCCAGAGTGTTCTTTCATGAAGGGGTTTTTCTTCACCAAAGGAAAGAATTGTGATCATCCACCTTAGTTGTCTTCCGTGGTCTTCCAGGTCTTTTGGTGTTGCTGAGCTCACCAGTGCATTCCTTTTTTTAAGAATTAAGTACTGAATTGTTGATTTGGCCACTCCTAAAGTTTCTGCTGTCTCTCATAGGCCTGGGGTATTTTTTTCAACCTAATGATGGACCCCTTCACTTGCATCAACACCTCTTTGGACCAAATGGTAAATGGTCTGCACTTAAAAAATAGCACTTTGTTAACCTTAGCGCTTAAAACACTGGTTCTCATTCACACTCACACACCAATGGTAGCAGAGCTACCATGCAAGGTGCCAGCTTGCCATCAGGAGCAACTTGGGGTTCAGTGTCTTGCCCAAGGACACTTCAGCATGTGAAATCACGTGGGCCGGGAACCGAACCGCTAACCCTACAATCAGTGGACAACCCGCTCTACCACCTGAACCACAGCCACCCAAATGCAAATTCAACACTTTGAATCAAGTCCAGACTGTTTATCTCTTTATCTCTTTAATTTGTCATGAAGTAATGAGGAAACCGGTTACACCTGGCCATGAAACTGCTCATCAGTCAATTGTCCAATTACTTCTGAGCCTGTAAAAATGAAGGGACTCTGTAAAAATAGCTGTAATTCTTGAACAGTTAATACAATATTTTTATGAAAGCTATTGAATTAATGCTGAAAGTCTACACTTTCTTTTCAAATCTATTGTGGTGGCTTACAGAGGCAAAATTACAAAATATTGTCACTGTCCAAAACTTATGGACCTGGCTGTACCTGTTTTCCCTGCAGAATGTTTGGGTAATTGAAGACACTGGACCGATTCACATTAGGTTGCACTCTGCAACCGGCCTCTGCCAGTGCAAGGCCATGGGTAATGACCTGGTAAATGTAAAACACTCAGTTTTAGTAACTTCATTAACATAAAATTAGATCATACTAAATGCACAGCCAGCACCTTTGATCTGATGGAGTGTAGCACTGTTAAATATTAGATCTCTTACATCTAGCGCTCTTATTGTTAATGAAACTATTACTGACCAGGAGTTTAATGTACTGTGTTTAGCAGAAAGATGGATTAAACCAAATGAGTGTGTAGTATTAAAGGACACTAATGCTCGTGGATACGGTTATATACAGCGGTGCTTGAAGTTTAGAAATTTCTATATTTCTGTATAAATATTAGCATAAACATCATCAGATTTTGCACAAGTCCTAAAAGTAGATAATGAGAACCCGATTAAACAAATGAGACAAAAATATTATATTTGGTCATTTATTTATTGAGGAAAATGATCTGATATTACATATCTGTGAGGAGTAAAAGTATGTGCACCCTTGCTTTCGGTATGTGGTGTGAGCCAAGTTCTTTTTAGGACTTGTGTGAAAATCTGATGATGTTTTAGGTCATATTTCTGCAGATATTTAGACGATTCTAAAGGGTATGTACTGTACACCACTGTACATCAGCCTCATCTAACTGGCAGAGGAGGAGGTGTCGCAGTCATTTATAATGATATTCTAAACCTGGACATGAATTTAATGTATTTTAAGTTCTTTATACTAAATGCCACATTACCATGTGCTACACTACCACGTCCAACGTACAGTCACATCAGCTACTGCACAGAGTTTTATCATTAATCTCCCAGTGTTATCAACTTTATCGGATCACTAGATTCTTATTTACTACGGTAGCAGAGTTAACTAGGACAGGGGTTCCCAAACTTTTCCAGGGCAAGGCCCCCCAAATGGTATTAACATTTGACTGAGGCCCCCCTTTTGCAAGATGTCTTTAAAACACATTAAAAATACACACTTCTGAATATATCCCTCTTTTTTTATTATTAATAATTAAATCTTACATCTTTACATTACATTACATTAGGAATTGATTGTGGGAAAACATATTAGTGGGAGGGATGGGCTTGGTGGCTCCGACACAGTTTGTCAAGCCTGGGCTTTATGTCTGTCAGTGCCATACGCATGTCATTGTCCACATGTAGACGTGCTCTGTATTTTGTTTTAAGCATTTTTAAAGTGGAAAATCCAGACTCACAAATGTAATTTGTTGCAAAGGGGAGTTAGGTATAGCAAATGTGATTTTAATATGTATTGTTACAAATATCATGTTATAGTAATACACACACACACACACACACACACACACACACACACATATATATATATATATATATATATATATATATATATATATAAATATATATATATATATATATATATATATATATATATATATATATATATATATATATATATATATATATATATATATATATGTATATATATATTCATGTATTTACTTGTTTTTCACACCGAATTTTTGAGGCCCCCGGGCGCCCCCTGGCGGCCCCACCTTTGAAAACCACTGCCATAGATCAGTGGTTTTCAAAGTGGGGTTGAGGAACGCCAGGGGGCGCCCGGGGGCCTCAACAATTTGGTGTGCCCATCCCTCCCACTAGTATGTTTCCTTTTTCTCACTCTCAGACAACCACACACACACACACACACACACACACACACACACACACACACACACACATTCAATTCCTAATGTAACGTAATGTAAAGATGTAAGATGTAATTATTAATAAAAAAGGGGGATATATTCAGAACTATGTATTTTTAATGTGTTTTTCTTTTATCTTGCAAAAGGGGGGCCTCGGTCAAATGTTAATGCCATTTGGGGGACCTTGCCCTGGAAAAGTTTGGGAACCCCTGCCATAGATCATAACATTCCCAAGGACTGACGCCGTTTTCATATAAAGAACAAATTCTCCGTCTCTTTGATGTCAAACACTTAATAACTGAACAGACGTGTCCTCTAGGGACATGTATACAACCTGTGTGAACTCCTGACGTAACTTGGCCAAGTACTTGGGACACAAACCAAAATACTTTCTTTTCTTTAAAAAAACAAAATAAAATAGTGTCCCACCAGGCAACAATAAAATACAGCTGATGGGTAGAAACAATGGTTATAACGTTGTTTATTTGCTATTTGGTAAAATTTGACATTTTTTAAAAAACCATGATCTATTTTGGTACGTGTTTGTCCTTTAATTTAAGAGGATAGTTAGTCATTGGTGTGCAGTGGAGACAATTTTGGAACAGTAAGACTCAAGTTTGCTATTAGAACAAATCGCTTTCCATTTGCTAACCGGTTCATGAGCGCTAATACAATGTTCCAGTAGGTGTCGCTGTGAGCGTCTAGGTCGCGTTCCCCCACACATTCACAGAAATAGAAGAAGACGTGCGGCAGTTTGCTGATTGATGAGCTGAGCTCTCCGACTCTACTAATCATCTTTACATTCAAATATTTCTGACAGGGTTTTACCTCCACAGTTCCATCTGATCCGTTGTGGGTGTATTTGAGGAGGTTAACTGCGTTCTGCTGTAAAGATCAAGGTAAGTTCAACTCGGCTAACAGTGGCGGAATCCTAAATGGATTTCTACTTCCTGTGCTAGTGCACTACACAGCCTATAAAATAGTGGTGTTTACACACTCTGTAGTGCACTATATATCCTATCAGGACTCATTTGGAACGCAGCCGTAGTGAAACCTTAGTGTGTAGATAATTATTCATTAATTACTACATTGATGATATAACTATAATCAGCTTTCATTTCTTTTCATTTAAATGTAGTTATGTAAGTTTAGCTCACTAACATTATTGTAATATAATATAGCTTTACCGAGATACTGAAGTAGCAGAATCTGGTCAGAAAATGGAATGTGTCCAAACCAAGCAGAACTCTCAGCACTACAGTGAAGTTAGTTTGGTTAAGAGGTTTATTTTTACTTATAGATTGCGATATTAATCTTTTCTGAAGTTTGTGCTTATGTCAAGAGGATTACATTGAGAAATATTATTTTCCAGTAAATCTACAAGCGTATTGAATATCAAGTGTTTTAGTCGAAATTGATTAAGTTAAATATGCATATGGCATGCAAATAAAATAAAATGAATAGGGAAAATGCACCAATAAATATGAGTCAATAAGTAATTAATACTATAACTGTCATCATGCTAAACTTCCACAATAACTCACATTTCAGTTTGTTTATTATTTATTTATAATAAATAATATTTATTTTATTTATTTATTATTAACTTTTTGTGTGTGTGTGTGAATAAAGGGGTCTTATCCCTGCTAGCACATCATCTCTGCACCCGAGCTTTTCTAACAAACCTACACTGTGGGGCGTATCAGCTGTTAAATCGTGTTTATATATTTGATCGATTAAAAAGTGCATTAGATTTCGGAGCTCGTGTTCGGATGTGTGCTGAATGCAGATACACTTGACGCTCCAGTGATAACTAACTCGTAAGCCGTTTAATGCGTTGGAACTCAAATGGGAGCTTACTGATCCCTCAGATTATGTGGCAACTCCCTACGAAACTGCTCAATACACGTCATCAATTGTGGTGATGATATTCCAAAGTGTATTTGCACCTCAGCCTGTGCAAGTGGTTTTGTCCCCTCAGAATGATGGTGTGCACCTCATTGGCTGGATCCAGTGCATTGCACAATTCCCAAAGTACTTTCATTTCTCAAGGGACTTTGTGGTTGAATCTGGAATTTCTGTCAAAGTTCATATCATCCAATTTTGCAAATCATTTGAATAACCTTGCAGCATTCCATGAAACAAAGTGTTTCCGAGTATTCCTGTCTGTGCCCAGTACTTACCCTGTGGTACTATTTACACTGTATGGTGGCCATCTGATCCTCAGACCAAGTTCTTGTCCAACACTGAGGAAGGACCGGGCTGAGGCTGACCCACTGGGTGGTGTATGTCATCACCGTTGCAGCAGATGGATGCCCAACCCCACAAGGATTATGTTGTCTTCATGGACATTACTTACAGGTGTGTATTAAAAGGTTAACCTTAACCTGGTAATGTTAGCATCATGCAAAATTCGGTTGAGATTATCCATAGCAGCAGAACGTGAATCATAAGTGCAGATATTTTAAAAAGAAAAATTTAAATAAATACACCCCTTCTATAACTGTGTACTACATTATCAACTGTTCAGTGATGGAGAATTGAGTGCAAAACTGTTCTTAGCACTTGCAGTCCTAATGCTATCCACATCAGTCTTACCACCTGAGGTAAAAGTCAGTTGGAGAATATTTACCAGAGCCTCTGCATTTCATCAAGCTCATGTGTAGCTCTGAGTTCAAATCAAGGGAAATAATGTACTTGTTAGAAATATTGACCCCTTGACCATTTTTCCTTTGTAATCTAGATTTCTGATGAGTGGTGTCCTGTTGCTCGTCTTCCCATGCTGTCTTCTTTCCCATCCATCGTAAAATTTACTGCTGCAAGAACATCAAGAGGTCCAACTAGGATAAAGTCAGGCAAGGATATCTATGACGATCTGGTATCCACTAGTAGGTCCAGTTTTCACCAAATGTCATCTGGTTCTTTGCACTCGTCAGTTAGTGGTGTTGGTGTGGAGAGAAAAATTCACCACTGCTCACCATGTGGCAAAAGTTTCAATCTAAAGAGCAAGTTAATAAAACACCAGCTTATTCACACTGGAGAGAAGCTGTATCACTGCTCACAGTGTGGGAGGACTTTTACTAAACAGAATAATCTCCAGCGACACCAGCACATTCACTCAGGAGAGAAGCCGTATCCGTGTTCAGACTGTGGGAAGAGTTTTACACAAAGGGGTAATCTTCAGAAACACCAGCGCGTTCACACTGGAGAGAAACCGTACCACTGCTCAGAGTGCGGGAAGAGTTTTAGTCAACGGACAGGTCTCCAAGTCCACCAGCGCATTCACACCGGAGAGAAGCCATATCAGTGCTTGGAGTGTGGGAGGAGTTTTAGTAACCAGAGTAATCTACAACACCACCAGCGGATTCACACTGGAGAGAAGCCGTATCAGTGCTCACAGTGCGGGAAGAGCTTCACACAAAGGGGTAATCTCCAGGTTCATCTGCACATCCACACCGGAGAGAAGCCGTATCACTGTCTGGAGTGTGGGAAGAGGTTTAGACATCGCAGTAATCTTCAACAGCACCGACGCATTCACAGAGGAGAGAAGCCATATCAGTGCTCAGACTGTGGAAAGGGTTTTGTGCTGAAGTTTAATCTCCAAGAACACCGACGCGTTCACACCGGAGAGAAACCGTATTTCTGCTCTGAGTGTGGGAAGAGTTTTAACACGCACAGAAATTTTCAGCGGCACAAGCACATTTACACAGCGGAGAATGAAGACATGAAGCAGTTTTCACCAGAAAATATGGAAATGAACTAGTTTTATTCTAAATATTGTTTTGGCTCTAATGGGAACTTCCATCCATCCATCTTCTATACCGCTTTATCCTTTTCAGGGTCACGGGGGAAACCTGGCGCCTATCCCAGTGAGCATCGTGCACAAGGCGGGGTACACCCTGGACAGGGTGCCAACCCATCGCAGGGCACAATCACATACACACTCACACACCCATTCATACACTACGGACACTTTAGACACGCCATGCATGTCTTTGGACTGGTGGAGGAAACCGGAGTACCCAGAGGAAACCCCCACAGCACGGGGAGAATATGCAAACTCTACATACACAGGGCCACGGTGGGAATCGAACCCCCGACCCTGGAGGCGTGAGGCGAACGTGCTAACCACTAAGCACTAAGGGATTTCTACAGAAGCCATGCCTTATTATTTTTGATCACAACATAATTATTCTGTGTACTTGTCATAACGTTGTTTTTATTGTTCTGGAATCAGCAAAAGCTTAGCGCAATCCCGCAGCATCATGGATGAACAAATTTGTTTTTACATTGACAGGGACTCACTCAAGCAGAAATAGCTCCATGTCTGTCAGTGATTGACAGCTTTCACGTTAGTGTCTGACACTTGAGAAGGAGGCTGTTAGGTCTACAATGAGAGAATGTCCATTTCTACAGCGGGTAATTATTAAATTTATGATGCCGATAGCAAAGACACCACCGTGCGTGCTACACCAGTCCCGTTCAAATTACGTTGTGAGAAAACAGCTCACAGATCATGAGAAAATAATAATATTGCATGGCCTCTAAGTGCTTCTGTAGATTTCATCAATTTGAAACCATTAACCTTTATACCGTGTCTAAAGTAAAAATTTACTCATTTAAAACATTTCAGGTTCACATGTAAGGGGCAGATGTTTTAATGTTGTCATTATTAATACATTCCTAATTTGGACCAAGCATGCTCAAACAGTTGGTGGATAATTATTATACTTTGAACAGTCGTGAATGAAATTGTATATATATATTTTTAAATGAATAAGTTAAAACAAACAAAAAAAAAACTTTGTCAGATCTGTGAATAAATATCCTGACCATGCAAGTAAGATCAATGAAATGTTTACAATTGTTATAACTCTACAAAACCTCTGAAGGTGTACTGTGGGATCTGGCACCAAGACGTTAGCAGTAGATCCTTTAAGTTATGAGGTCGGGCCTCTGTGGATCGGACTTGTCCAGAACATCCCACAGACGCACGATCGGATTGAGATCTGAGGAATTTAGAGGCAACACTTTGAACTCTTTGTCAAGTTTCTCAAACCGTTCCTGAACAGTTACCATAAAGGGGTGTACTCGGTCTAGAACAATGTTTAGGTAGGTGGTACGTGTCAAAGTAACATCCACATGAATACCAGGACCCAAGGTTTCCCAGCAGAACATTGCCCAGAGCATCACACTTCCTCCACCATCTCGCTTTCTTCACATAGTGCATCCTGGTGCCATCTCTTCCCCAGGTAAGCCATGCAAACTCACCCGGCCTCCACATGATGTAAAAAAAAACAACAGCGTGATCCATCAGACCAGTCCACCATCTTCCATCGCTCCATGGTCCAGTTCTGATGTTCACATGCCCATTGTAGGTGCTTTCGGCTGTGGACAGGGGGTCAGCATGGGCACTCTGCATCATTCTGAGGCACAATGACTGGCACCAAAAAATCCTACTGGAAACTGGTGTGTGTATGAAATATATATTACACTAGTAATATAGACTAAACAGAGCTGTTATACTATTTCAGTCTGGTTCACTGCTTAAATGTTTGTTTGTTTTTTTAAGTGAGTGATATTGTTTAATTTATTTTAGGTTTCACTTTGCTAACCGGTTCATGAGCGTTAATACAATGCACCAGTAGGTGTCGCTGTGAGCGTCTAGGTCGCGTTCCGCCACACATTCACAGAAACAGAAGAAGACGGGCGGCAGTTTTGCTGATTGATGATCTGAGCTCTCCGACTCTACTAATCATCTTTACATTCAAATATTTCTGACAGGGTTTTACCTCCACAGTTCCATCTGATCCGTTGTGGGTGTATTTGAGGAGGTTAACTGCGTTCTGCTGTAAAGATCAAGGTAAGTTCAACTCGGCTAACAGTGGCTGAATCCTGAATGGATTTCTACTTCCTGTGCTAGTGCACTACACAGTCTATAAAATAGTGGTGTTTACACACTCTGTAGTGCACTATATATCCTATCAGGACTCATTTGGAACGCAGCCCTAGTGAAACCTTAGTGTGTAGATAATTATTGTTTTGGTTTGGTTGATTATTAAATTGATGCCAACACTACTCGAGTTTACTTTTTTTTTTTTTTAAACTTTGCACTGCACTGTGGTTTGGTAAGATTGCTAGTATTTAAGTAGGTAAGTTAAGTTATTCTCATGATCATGAACCAATCAAAACTCTTAACACTGCAGTGTAGTTGTGTATTTATATGTTCTACCTTATGTAAGGTAGAATACGTTGAGCTATAAAGGTGCACTTTAGGGACAGCTCTAGAGAAATAGTAACTTTCCAGCAGTTATTACCAGAAATTGGGAGCAAGAAATCTTTTTTTATTATTATTATTATTGTTTTATAATCAAGATGTTTCAGCTTTTAAAGTTCCCTTAAAATCTAAATTTCTGTTATGAACACCAATAAGGTGGCACATCTAGATTAAAAGTTGGGCGATAGTGGATTTTACAGATACTGGTACCTAGCATCCTGCTGATAACCGATTAATCAACCGATGGTTTTTAAAACTGATACTGTATAAAACACTCAAAGTACAATATTGCTGAATTTATTACAAAAATAAACAGCACTGACTGTACCATGAAAATGTACTGTACTGTTTTAAATGAAATAAATATTAATATATATTATCTATCAATAAATATTAAAGTAAATAAAAGATATACATCCAAACTGAAGCAAAAAGTAACAATCCAAAAAACAAATAAAATGAAAGACGTCCGAAATTTTAAGAAAAAAACAACAACAAAAAAAAACACTTCAAATAACACAACAAAAATTGGTCAATGATAGTTTTTATTTTGCCTCTAGAGGGGTGTTCTACAGTATCAACTCACTTGTGGTCTATTATTTTGTTTTCAGGAAGGGTGGAATTTGTGCAAGTTAGCGGTTTTCTCCAACTTGGTGCTGGCTAACCATTAACCAGAGATGTGAGATGCCAATATGAACACAATATGCAAGAAATGGCTCTTGTTAAACTCTAGTTCGCTAATCTACATGTGCATATAAAAAAATTAGAATATCGTGGAAAAGTTCTATTTTTTCCCCATAATTTAATTCAAAAAGTGGAACTTTTATATATTCTAGATTCATTACATATGAAGTGAAATATTTCAAGCCTTTTTTGTTTTAATCTCGATGATTACATCTTACAGCTCATGGAAATCAAACATCCAGTATCTCAAAATATTAGAATACAGAATTTATAATGGAGAAATGTTGACCTGAGAAGACTCTAATCAGCGAATTAAATCTAAACACCTGCAAAGGTTTATTGAGGCTTTAATCTCTCAGTCTGGTTCAGTACACAGTCACAATCACGGGGAGGATGGAAGTTAACGTTGCATTTCATTTGGAAATCAAGGTTCCAGAGTCTGGAGGAAGAGTGGAGAGGAACAGGATCCAAGCTTCTTGAAGTCCAGTGTGAAGTTTCCACAGTCAGTCTGTACGTTTACATGGACAACAATAATCCGATATTAAGACGATACTCTGATTAAGAAACTACCATGCAAACAACAATTTTTTAAAAATTACTTTAATCTGATTAAGGTCATACTCCAAGTAAACACAAATGGAATTAAGACGTATGGAGTTTTCCTGTTTTAGTCGCGTTATGGACGTGTATTACGGACATGTACACACCTTAATCACACTATTAACGTCGTGTGAGAGTTTGAGAGTTGTGTGACAGGACACGTACACACAGCAGCGCTCAACTGTTTTACGGCAAACAAGAGAGCACAGCTGCGTCCCAAACTGCGTATTTGTCTACTACAGTACATAGTAGCAGAAATACATGTATCTCAGCTAATACATAGACGGTAAGTACGCGGTTTGGGATGCAGTCCACGGCTTCAAGCAGTCGTCTATTTGGACGTACAGCATGACAAATAATTAACCACACTTGAAGCGTTCATAAAAATTCAATATAAAAACACCCAAAACTGTATACAGTCCCATAACGAAGACGAACTGTATGTCGATACGTGAAATTCTGGAGTGACGTGGACGGTGTGGATGTGATGTTAATCCATCTACGTTCTATAACACGTAACACGGGAACATGAAAGGAATATTCTAAAAGCGACTCATGTACACACCTTAATCAGAATATTGTCTTATTTAGAATGAGGTCAATAATTAGATTACTGCTGTCCATGTAAACGTAGTCAGTGATGATTTGAGCTGCCATGTCATCTGCTGGTGTTTGTCCACTGTGTTTCCTCAAGTCGAGAGTCGTTGCAGTGTCTAACAGGAGATTTTAGAGAACTTCATGCTTCCGTCTGCTGACGAGCTTTATGGAGATGCTGATTTCCTTTTCCAGCAGGACTCGGCACCTACCCACAGTGCCACAACTTCTAGTAACTGGTTTACTGACCGTGGTATTACTGTGCTCGATTGGCCAGCCGAAACGCCTGACCCGAACCCCATAGAGAATCTACGAGAGACACCAGACCCGACAATACAGACGAGCTGAAGACCGCTATCAAAGCAACCTGGACTTCCAGAACACCTCAGCAGTGCCACAGGCTGATCGCCTCCATGCCACGCCGCACTGATGCAGTAATTCCTGCAAAAGGGTTAAAGCCCCGACCGAGTATCGAGTTAATAAATTAACATACTGTTCAGAAGGTCGACAGTTCTGTATTATAAATTCTTTATAATAACCATTTATGATTGATCATCTTAATGAGAGGTTTAGAGGTATAAACCAGAAACCAGTAGAGATTTTAAAATGTTGTAATGATGTATTTGTCTTAATTGCTGCCTTCCTGGTTGTGTGTTATGACTGCTGTGAGGATGGTCCTTTTACACCCCTCCTGACCACCAGAGGCAGTGAGAACCACCACACTGGAAATCTTTGTGTATGTGTGCTAGCATTCTGCAACCTTCCCAATAAAATATTTCCCCATCTGGTTGCTTTTTCTGTCTTGTCATATTAGAGTGCATACTGTAGCAGATATCTTCCTGCTAGCCTGGTTAACCGGAAGGTTCGATGGTACACACAACAGGCTGTGAAGCGGTTCATTCGTACAGGCAGGTATAACCAAAGCAAGTACAACACCCCAAAGTTTCTCAACCTTTTTCAGCCATGAGGCCCTAACACAATCTATCTGATCCAACTTGCGTGTTGTGAATGCGCATGACTGAGCAAAAATACAACTTTATTCATATTTTAACAATTTTTTTTTTTTAGAAACAATCCTATGGACACCTTGTAATTATGCTACTGGCCACAAGGGGCCCACAGACCCCTGGTCGAGGAACTGCACTAGATCTTTAATTCTGTCTAGTGCACAAATTTAACTGCTAAAATTGGTTCAAAACAACACAAAAATCCAATTGTACAAAGAAATAGCAAAATAACGGGTATACATCATCGCTGTGGAGCAGCAGCATTTTCCTCTCCTTGCTCAAAGTGTTCCATAATCACTCTTCTCCCGTTCCAGCGCTCCAGCTTTTCCTCTCGAATCATCCTAAAATCACTCCACAATCGGTCACATATAGTGGTTCACACTCACCATTACTACGTTTAATTAAACTATCATATTCATGACAGTTTTCAATTCAATTCAATTCAATTCAATTTTATTTGTATAGCGCTTTTTACAATAGACATTGTCTCAAAGCAGCTTTACAGAAATATCAACACGGTATACAGATATTAAAGGTGTGAATTTATCCCAACTGAGCAAGCCACTGAGTGGCGACGGTGGCAAGGAAAATCTCCCTAAGATGTTTTAAGAGGAAGAAACCTTGAGAGGAACCCGACTCAGAAGGGAACCCATCCTCATCTGGGTAACAACAGATATTGTGAAAAAGTTCATTATGGATTTATATGAAGTCTGTATAGTGTTAAGAGCAGCCGTAGTCCCAGCAGTCTGGAATTAAAGAAGATTTGAGCTCCATCCAGAGGCAGAAAGGATCTGGATCTCTAGTATCTCCATAAATTCGTGTGGGGCTCGGCGAAAGTTTTCACAGTCCTTACAAAAATACTTCACTATCGCAATGCCACTCCGACCCCGCACAACTCACTCACTCTGGTTTCCAGATAGGAAATCTGAATTTCAGCTTATAACATTGAGAAGTACAGTTTATTTGTTTAAAAAAATGAAACATTCAACATCTGTGCCTTTTTCTTATCCAGATTTGAGTGGTTTCCTGTCTCCACCTGCCGTCGTCTTCTTTCCGACACACCTTACAACTAGGATGAAGGCGAATGAGATTAAGTGTGAGAATCTAGAACCCACAGAGAGCTCCAGTACTCACCGAAGTTCATCTGGTACCGTACACGCCTCTGCTCAGCAAGCACAAACAGAATTGTACCACTGCTCACAGTGTGGGAAGTGCTTCAGTAAAAAGACTAATCTCAGACAACACCAGCGGATTCATACGGGAGAGAAGCCGTATCAGTGCTCATACTGCGGGATGAGGTTTACACAAAGGGGTAATCTCCAACAACACCAGCGCATTCACAAAGGAGAAAAACTGTACCACTGCTCACAGTGTGGGAAGAATTTCACTCAGAAGGGTCACCTCCAGCGACACCTGCGTATCCACACAGGAGAGAAGCCGTATCGCTGTTCGCAGTGTGGGAAGAGTTTTACTGAGAACAATAAGCTCATAAAACACCAGAGAATTCATTCAGGAGAGAAGCCGTATCAGTGCTCGGACTGTGGGATGAGTTTTACCGAAAGGAGCAATCTGCAGTTACACCTGCTCATTCACACAGGAGATAAACCTTATTACTGCTTAGAGTGTGGGAAGAGTTATACGCAAAAGACTGCTCTCCGAGTACACCAGCGCATCCACACAGGGCAGAAGCCCTATTACTGTCCTCAGTGTGGGAAGAGTTTTACTACCCATAGCAGTTTCCAGCAACATCAGCGTGTTCACACCGGAGAGAAGCCGTATCACTGCTCACAGTGCGGGAAGAGATTTAGTAATCAGAGTAATCTCCGAAGACACCAGCGCATTCACACCGGAGAGAAGACCTACCGCTGCTCAGACTGTGAGAAGAGTTTTAGTAACCAGAGTAATCTGCAGCGACACAAACACCTTCACAAAGCTGAGGACACGTTGCGATTCTCATGAAGAAGTGTAGACGTTAAGTACTTCTTTTCTCAGTGCTTATTTGGGGGGTGGGGTTTCTGGTAGAGAGTAAATTTTTGCTCCTCACTACAGGAAACAGTTGGGGTTTCATCATTATGAAAGTATGAATTTTTATACAGTTTGAGAAGTAAAAACTCATTATTGCAAAGCATTTCACGTTCACTCATTGGAAGAGCAGATGGTTTTTGTATTTTACTGTTATACCCATGTTTGATATATTAAGTATGTAAGATATCATCAAAATCATATCTATTCTTAACATTTTGCAAGGACAGAATGCTCAGGTGGTTGGTGAATAATAGCTATACTTTTGAATGGCGGTGGTCGCGTGGTAGTTAACGCTCAGGGTTACTGATCAGAAGGTTGCCCCAGAACTGCCAAGCTGCCACTGTTGGGCCCTTGAGCAAGGCCCTTAAGCCTCTCTGCTCCAGGGGGCACTTTATCATGTCTGACCCTGCACTCTGACCCCAACTTCCTGACATGCTGGGGTATGTGAAGAAAAGAATTTCACTGTGCTGTAATGTATACGTGATTAATAAAGACTCATTATCATTATTATCATAGCTATGAACTAAAAGAGGTAATAGATTATGTTAATTAAAATTCCAGTATTTGACCAGGCTTGCCCAAGAGTGTGAATTCCTGAAAGATGCCAATAAGATCAATGAAACTAAACAATTGTAACACTTTAATAGTTTTTATTAGTGGAAAAATAATAAGTTTGAGATTTTGTCCAAATATTTGATACACCTAAATAAATGTTTTGTGAGTCAGGAAAGGATAAGACCTTGTAGGATAAGCGGTATAGAAGATGGATGGATGCATGGTGTATAGTGGTGGGTGACATGATTATCAAGATGCTCAAAAAAGTTCTATGCCACATGGTATGTATCATGATATATAGACTGTACAAATGCTGAACATTTTAAAGCTTAAGTGCAAAATTTTTATAATAAAAGTCAAACAGGCTAATAACTGTAATAACTCTATAATAAAACACCACTTTTTTTTTGCAGATCAGTGCAAGATTTTAAATCACTCCGATTAGCCAGTGAATGCTAATGTAAATTACCTCAGATTCCATGCCGAATGCTAGTCTGAAATGCTTTTTAATTTTAAGCATCATGAATGGAAATGTATATTCTGGTAGATGTCATAAAATTTCAGTTCTTTGACATTGCTTCATTGTCTATTGTTCTCTTGGTGTATTTATGTTTTTGGTACTGGTATATGCTGCATAAAAAAATTAAAAATAAAATATTAATTTCCATGAAAAAAAAAAATAATTCCTTCAAAAGTCGTTATTTAATTATTAATTACTTTTTTAAGCGTCTGTGCGGCCGTGTGTCTTAAAAAGAAAAGAAAAAGTAAGTGAGGGGGAAGGGAGGTGGAAATGCATGAGCGCCATGTTTCTTAGGTCATGAGTGGGTAAAACGCGTCACACCCATACCCAGAATGCCTAGTTGCCTATTTCCCGACAGGCCGCGCGCTATTTTGAATAAGTGCGCGGGCAGTTTAAAATACCGAACCAGTACTGAAAGCTAACGCTCGCGTCACCGCAGACATTTTCGCATAAGCGGAAATTGGGTTTTTCGGTAAGTGAGCTGTTTGAGAAGTTTGTTAAACACGAGTTAACTCTGAGTCCGGTTAGTTATCCACCTTTAGTTAGCCGTCTAGCTGCGCGCGAGCTAAACTAGCCGGTGTTTACCAGCTAACTAGCCAAACGTCAGAGTTTACACAGGACTATCACGAGACCAACAACAAATAACGGTTTAATATAACACCTTAAAGACCGTCATGTAGTGAATTATTATTATTATTATTATTATTATTATTATTAAAAGTACAACAGTCGATTTGTTTTACTCCTTTTGTTGTACAAGTATCTGGAAGATTTGTAGAACGAGATTTTTTTTTTTTTTTTAATGGATTAAAAGTACAATAGTCAATATTTTCCATTTCTTTCTAGTGCAAATAATGTGGGAAATTATGTAGAAATGATGAATAATAGTTTATGCCAGTCTCTTAGAAAAAGTGTATTAAAACAAACAGCTTAGAAACCTGCCTTCCGGTCCTGAAAGTTAGTTTGTGTTTGGTTTGGCCTCTTGTCAGTCATTTTATAGCCACGCCCCCGACACATCTTCACACCCTCAGAACTCATTATCAGCAGTTTTATAGAGCGGTAACAGGTGAACTGTGAGTCGAATAAGATGTGCTAAGATGTGCTCGAATAAGATGTAATGACAGTCCTTGCTAATGCTAAGTCTAGTTAGTATGCTAGCTACCCAAGATACGTTTTGGGGGCGGAGCTTTGTGTACTCTGGTGAAGACAGCTGTTGGGTCAATGAGTTAAAATAAATAAATAAATAAAACAATCGTTCAAATCTTATTTAGCTGCACAAATCTTTACCTAATGCACCTGAGAAGCCGGACTTCCGGTCCAGACTGGTAAATTCCGTGGACTTTTAAGATCACAGGACAGGTTTGTTCGTAAACATGATGTAAGTGTTCAGATTCGCGGTGAACTAATACTCACCCTGTGAGCAGTGTGTGTGTGTTTTCAGAAGAAGAATGAAATGTCTAAAAACGGATGATTATGTCCAACGGATCTCGTGCGTAAAGGACACCGTTATTCTTCACGATGAGCTGAAGGTAAGGAGGAAAAAAACCCCGGAGCTTAATAAGGTGTTTAAATAAGAATAAAATGTGTGATGAGTGATTTTTAAACCTGCAGGGATGCACGCTCCTGAAATCCCACAATGCACTGCGGCAGGTTATTGTATTGTTAAGTGTTTGACAGTGTGTGTTTCTGATCCCGGATGTGTCCCTACAGAAACATGTGAAGGGCGGGCTGGGGCCATCGGGCCGGACGGCGTGTGATCGAATCATTCGGGCATGTAACCAGCGTCTCGGAGGAGGGGCTCTAGAGCCGGAGCTCGAGGAGCGTCTGGTGGATCTGGTGGAGCTGGCCACGGAGGGATACGGATCCGTCGCAGAACCCGGAGCACAAGGTTCCTCGCTTTATCTGGAGAAGATCATCTTCCACATCCTCCAGAAGCTGGTCACGCATCGAGCTCGTGCTGCTGCGAGTCGACTCGCGGAGTTCATGTATCTCCGACTGCAGGGCGCATCCTCACAGGTACGGCCGCCGACACGTCCTCAAATTCAAATACGATACGATTACATGGGTAAACATGCCCAAGCTTTCACAAAGTGGGCGTGTCTAAAGCACAGGGCTTTGTTTTTCTCCTGCGTTCTCCACTACTGAGTATAATCCGGCCGTGGCGATTGGCAGTGAGAAAAGGCTGTGTGAGTGTAGCAGGGTGTACCCTGATACAACAGAGTGTACCCCCCCCCCCCCCCCCCCCCCCCCCGAATACATCTTGCTCTGTTATACAGTCTGGTAAATGTCAAAACAAAGAACATGTTATATCGAAAGCCTCGTATCGAACAAAACAAACGTGCAAAACAACCCCAATTCCAAAAAAGTTGGGACGCTGTGTAAATTGTAAATAAAAATGCAATGATTTGCAAATCTCAAACACGTGATATTATGTTCTGTAGATGATGATGTATGACGTGTATCTGATGTTTCTGATTACAGGTTGAAGACTTCGGTGTTCTGGTGCGGAACTGTTTCGCCGTCCTGTGGAATGGATCGAGCGGCGCTCAGGCCTCCAGCCTGTCGCCCAGAGAGAGACTCTGCGGGCAGCTGCAGGCTCTGCGTTTCCGTCTGCTCGAGGAGACGCCCTCCACCTCGTCTAAAGTACCTCTGTTTGTGGAGGAGGCGCTGAGCGAGTTCGAGCGCGCACGTGGAAGCCTGTCTCAGGACGACGCCGCGTTTCTGCTCTCGGAGTTCCAGACACGTTTCCTCGGCGCACACGTGGAGCAGGATCAGGCGCTGACTCCACTCGTGCTGGCTGTGAGGTGTGAGGCGGTGGTGATGGTGTGTAAGCCTCTGTGTAAGAACAGACTATGGGATGAAGCAGCACGGCTGCTGGACGGAGCGCAGGAGTGCGTGCGGAAGCTCGGTGGGGGTTTGTGCCCGGCGTTGGGCGTGGCAAGTCGGGCCGTGCGACTGCATCGAGACCTCGGCACAGGCAGGGAATGCAGCAAGGCCTACACAGACTGCGCTCGCATCCTCAGAGGCCTGCCTGCTGCGCTCTGTGAGGCGGAAAGCCACGCCCTGTTGGAGGCGTGTCAGCTGATTGTCTGGGCGACAGAGGCAGGGCAGACAAAAGGGATGGGTGGAGCTACGCTGTTGGCCAGTTTTTCCTACTGGGAGGAATATCAGGAGTTTCTAATCAAACTTCAACAGGTGAGTCTTTTCTTTCTTTCATTCTTTCATTTTTGCAGGAGGTCTGTGTTCATACCTTTTTGTCTCTGTGTTTCAGAGCTCATTCTCACAGCAGCTGCAGTATTCTCTGTGCTTCAGTCTGTACCAGGGCTTCATCAACACCTACGACAGTTTACACACCTCACAGGTAACATCTGAAAAACAGCATTTGTTCAATGTTTGTTTGTTTGTTTGTTTGTTTGTTTATTTGTGTGTGTGTGTGTGTGTGTGTGTGTGTGTGTGTGTGTGTTTAGGACTCGGTTGTTGAATTTCTGGACCGAATCCTGTTATACTGCCAGGCGACGGCAGGACGCATGATGACTGAACTTCGCAAACTGTCCAACAACAGCTTCTTACTGAAAGCAGGTCAATCACAGCTTTGTGTTTTTAATGCACCGTACATTTGGACCCACGCCCCTTTAAACATTCATCAGACTCACTCATCGTTTTCAATGTTGCTTGTAACTAGCTTTCATTATTTTATTTTCTTTTACTGGCGTGTATGTGTATCAGGATAACGAAAGCCGGATAAAAGCGGTGGATCAGAGAAAAAAATGTATCAGATATCAGATCCTGTCACAAATGGCAGAGATTGCAATTGGATTTAGGAAAGTTTATTTTTTGAGCGGGAAATGCTCACGTATAAAAGACACCCGACTGATTTTGTCTTTTGTTCGGATTAGAGGTGGAGCGATAGTGGATTTTAACGATAAAGCTAAAATAAGTCGGGCGGTACCTACCTACTTACTGATAACCGATTAATCAATCCGTAGTTTTTAAAGCTGATACTGA
Organism: Ictalurus punctatus; assembly: GCF_001660625.3. Classification (NCBI taxonomy): domain Eukaryota; kingdom Metazoa; phylum Chordata; class Actinopteri; order Siluriformes; family Ictaluridae; genus Ictalurus; species Ictalurus punctatus. The sequence goes on along the minus strand of NC_030426.2, from coordinate 27,271,621 downwards.
ATGAAACACTCAAAGTAAAATATTGCTGAACTTTTTTACAAAAATAGCAGCACTGACTGCACTGTGGATCTACTGTTTTAAATAAAATATTAATTTTGATATTTGACTATTAATAAGTATTAAAGTAAATCTAAGATATACATCCAAACAGTATCTCTCCAAATAACAAAAAAAATAGAGAGAGATCATAAATGAATCAAACACCTCAAATAACACAACAAAAATTTTCATTTCGCCTCTAGAGGCCGCTCTCGAACTGTATAATGAAAGCGGACCCTTCTCATCCGCTCTGCAACGCAACCGGGAAACACAGTTAATTTATTTTACACAGTTAATTAATCAGCGAAACCAGTCAGTCAGTCGGCCTCTAATTAGGATTGATTTGAATAGATTTATTCTTTATTTACACTGTAAGTGAAAAAGGTTAATTGTGAAACACTTAAAACATTTTAAAGCTTAATGGTTTTTAAAAGGCAGGGGAAAAAATCATATAATAAATATCATAAAATATAATCTAGTGGTATTGTGCCATCTCTGATCATACTGTAATTATTTCCTACATTGTCACTGCTAATTTAATTTTTATTATTACATCCTTACTTTACTATTTTGTTATACTACCTTGTGTTTTTGTTTTATACTTCATACTATAGTGTTTTAAAATGAAATGTGTTTATACACACCAAATAATGTTTATGATGATGATCCGAGTTATACAAGAGCATCATGTGTATATATAAGTGTAATGTAAATGTGATTGTGTGTGTATGTAGTGTGTGTGGTGAACAACGTGGTGTACGAGTTATTTAACAGGAAGCTGTATGAGGGTGCGTACGGGTTGGTGGAGATTATATGCCAGGAGCTGAGTAAAGATTGTCCATCCTGTTTCCCTGTGGACAGAGTGAGTCCTGCCCCTGGGGTAACTATATACACACACACACACACCCCCCACACACTTGTTTTTGCTGATTTCTTGTGTGTATGTGTTCAGGTGAACCGCTGCTTCATGTTAGCAGTGCAGTGCAGTAGGCGAGCGTGTCGGTTGGACAGAGCTCTGGACTGGGTGGTGCGCTGGATACAGGTTTTAGGTTCTCGAGTTCTGGATCATCTTACAGAACCGGTGTCTCTGTGGGTTAAAACCAAGTGTGACGCAGCCCGGGCCGGAGAGGACGACAAGCGCCTCAGGTAACACAACCACACACATTTGTGAATGAAGTGTTCTATGGATTTATTGTTCAGCCCTTCCTGATAATTCCGATCCATCATCTCCTGGTCAGGACCCTGAGGGACGGGCTGGGGGCGGTGCCAGTGGACGAGGAGGTGTGTCTGCGTCTCTTGGAGGAGGAGCTGCGGGTGTATAAGGAGCAGTGCGGAGACACGGCGCAGGAGCGCTATAACACGCTCTGTGACCTCCTGGATATCTGCCACGAGGAAACCACACACACACTCCGGCGTGCCTCTTACCTGTGTGAGATGGCTCAGGTGGTCTGTTACCGGGACTTTAGCGAACAGACCGACTGGTGTGTGTGTACATAAACATCCTCTCTCTCTCTCTCTCTCTCTCTCTCACACACACACACACACACACACACACACACACACACACACACACACACACACACACACGAAAATCTAATAGAGCTGTCCGTCACCACAACTTATTTATATTAGCTTGATTTTTTTCATATTTATTTATTTAGTTATTTATTTAGGATTTTTTTTTTTTATTATTATTTAACATTGTGCGTATTTAACTTCCTGGTTTGGTCGCGATGTTCACGCCGCCTTTTTCTTCTTCAGCTCAGCGGTAGATTTTGCCCATGAGGCTCTGCGCTTGTTGGAGGAGGAGCCAGAGACTGTGGAGAACTCCGATAGGCTGAAGGACGAAAAAGCACATGCTTCTCTCTGGCTCTACATCTGCACACTTGAGGCCAATCTGCAGGAGGTCAGGGACCATACAGGACAGATAACTTCACATTGTTCAGAGAGAATCGACCTTACCTGTAGAGGGAAAAAGTCTAAATTAGAAAGTGCATTCAATCCAACAGGCCCAGCCCCCTTTCCTCAGTGCTGCATGGCCTGTGTTTGCATACTCTAACTTGATAGGCTTGTGCGCTTTATGATGCAATAACTTCCGGATGTACTGCATATGCTCCAATACTAGTTCGGCGCTAAAACGTGCATGTGTGTCTGTCAGGCGGTGGACACGGAGAAGCGTCTACGTGCGGTGCAGGAGGGCAGTAAGACTGCGGCGGACCTCGATCCAGTTCCCACGAATGATCTGGAGTACGAAGACAAGCGGAAGTTCCAGGAGAGCCAGCTGGTGTATGACGGACTGCGCTTCAATCTCTCTGAACACAACAGTGATGGACTTTATATTCATAACAAACTTATAAACTCGTACCGTGGTTCATACAGATGTACACTCCATATGTTATGCAAACCGAATGTGTGTATGTGTGTGTTTAGAGCACATTGAGCCTTTAGAGAAGTGTTTATCACTCTGGGTGACTCTGCTGAAGGATGGCTCTGTACCTGCAGTGAGGGACCCCAAACAAACTGCCTCCTCCATCCTGCTAATGGCTGCCCTTTATACACTCATGGGCAAGGTACACACACGCGCACACACACTATCCTATAAACACCCAGCTCATTCATTCATTTATTGATATTTTCCTGTCCTGTAGCCTCTGCAGGCTCTGGAGTGTTATCAGCTGGCGGCGCCTCTTTCTCGGCTCCTCGGTGATGTCCAGAACAGTGCCACCGCTTCCTTCCACGCTGCTAAACTCCTACTGGATTTGGGCTCTCCGCAGCTCGCTCAGGTCAGCCACACCTCACCACCACCTGTGTGTTTGTAGCTCAGTGATGCGCATCATTTGAAAGGTTTGTGCTGAATTCGCAGTTCATTGTTCCTAAAATTCCAAACACCAAATTTGGCTCACATCATCTTCAGACCAACCTGGGCTACAATGATCAAAAGAATTTCCGAACACTCCGTGCGGTTTGCCCGTAACGCGCCAACAGATCCGATGGCGAAGCTGCCAAACAGGAAGTGAGGCGGTATCTCCGCAACGACCATGCACACTGACACAAATCTTGGTAGGCGTTTCAGGACCACGCCCAAGGCTATGCAACAAATTTATTGAGTCCGCCACCTACAGGTCAAAAGTTACAGTAACATGCTTGAAATGATTCCTTCTAACTGCCGCCTTTTTTTTTTTTTTCCTTTTGTTTTTTGGCTACTCCTCCTTTTTAAAATTTTTCCGATCGTCACCAAATTTGGCTCACATCATCTCAGGACCCGTCTGAGTTATTCAAATCTGTTCTCCCGTAACTTCTCTCTAATCTCCCGTAATCACTCTCGAGTCTCTTTGCATATAGTTTCGGCTCTGCTTTCCAGTGATTGCTTCTACAACAATTGTACCGTGACTGTGAGTGCGGCTCAGAGTCTGGGTGCTTGGCCCTCGAAAGTGCTGCTTGCAGCATTTTATTATTATTATTATTATTATTATTATGATTAGGGCTGCAACTAGCTATTATTTTCATAATCGATTAGTTGGCCGATTAAATTTTTCGATTAATCGGATCGGGAGCAAACTTCGAGTACCTTTTTTTTTTTTTTTTTTTTCCTTTTCTCCATTTATTTAAAATAAAATCAACAAACTGAGTGTTACAAATAGAAACTTAAGACTAAAACTTTACACAACAATTTGTCCAATTATATAAGACTGAAAACAACCCAATACACACACGCACACCAGAATATATATTATTAATTTAGGATGTGGTTTATTCCATGCTTTCTGTACATCCATAAAAAATAATACATAATACTTATATGGATGCACAGAAAGCATGGAATTAAACTACAGTCCTAACAATCCCTGGTTGATTGGTAGAACCGTCCATTCCCCAGGGATTGGTTCAAATACCAGGTTCAATTACATTTTATTATTGGTGTGACGTTTAATTTGACTCTCTGAATTATCCTTTGTTTATTTTATTCATCAATGCGACACTTGAACTTGTCTACCACTCAGGTTTTTGCAAATTATCATTTCATTTGTAAATAAATTTTAAATAAATCCATCAATGAACGATCGTCAGCTCAGCTAACGTGATATTTGTGAATAACCAAATTGATTAATTTTAAAACATCTCATTTGAATATATTTTGATACATTTAACAAAAAATATAGAATATTATTTAAACATTTTTAAAACTTTCCTTCGGACTCCCTGTAATTACACCACTGACCACTAGGGCCCGCAAAATCACTGCACTAGACGGTGGAGTACATAGTGTAAGTGTACAGTACCTCATTTGAGACACAACTTTAGTATTTACTCTCCGAAGCGTGTTTTCGGAACAGAAATAACGTAATGAGGAAACGTACCACACGCAGACCGACTGAACCATAATGAGATTCCTTACAACGATTTTCATAATCGATTATTATCGATTAGTTGTTGCAGCTCATCATTATTATTATTATTATTATTATTATTATTATTATTATAATAAGCCAAGGAACACTTCTAGGTGTTTACTATTAAGTAATATAACTGTACTAGTTGTTCGTGTCTCTCTGTAAGTGTTTATTACAGTATTTCTGAATCATTGCATGATGGTGCTGGGATTATTTTTGTTTTCAGGTGCAGTTGGATCAGGCACAGCAGTGTTTAACTGCAGATACGAGCTCTGAGGGGACGAGCATCCTGTCCGTCTCTAACACACTGCTCAGAGCACAACTCAGCTACGCTTTAGGAGAGGTGACGTGTGTACACACACACACACACACACACTACTTAATTATACGATATATGTGTTCATGATTACATCATTCTGGGGTGTGTGTCAGGTGGAAGCAGGTGTACACAGTCTGTGTGAGGTGTTGAAGGAGACAGCGTTGCATCACTCCAAAAGCTGGTACATGCTCAAAGCTCGAGCTCTGCAGACCGCCAGCGCCTACCTCAGTCTGGACACAGGGACACTGCACACACACCTGCGCCAGACCATCGTCCAGCATGGTACACACACACACTGCACACCTGAAATTTGCTTTTCAGAAGTTTAGCTTTGTAAATGTAGGTCAGGATTACTGTATTAAAGCTGTATTAAACACATTATTATTATTATTATTATTATTATTATTATTTATTTTTGTTGGATGTTTGTTTGCTAACATGTTATTAGCTAATCGTGTGTAATTGGTGTGTGTGTGTGTGTGTGTGTGTGTGTAGGTTTAAAGACTCCAGACACGGCCCAGTATGAAGCTCTGAAGTTGTTGTGCAGTCTGGTGATGATGCTGCTGGGAAACGGCTTTTACGGAGCTCCTGGTCTCAACACGGACACTCGGTTTGTAGACCAAGGTACGAACAAAAAACGCTTCTCCTCCGGAAGATGGACCAGTCGTAGGTTAGCAACCATAACTAAGACCAAGGACTTTTTTCCAACTTCGAATACACTGCTAAACTGTAGCTGTAAAGCCAAGGAGAGATTTACGGGAGATTAAACACTGTGACTGGAGTTTAACTGCAATTGCAAATATAGCTACGAGCTTTAAGTATAAGGGGGCCATGCACTCTCCGGCCTCGTTTCTTAGTAACAGAGAAAGACCGGATGTCAGCGCTTGTTCCTATGGAGGTATACCAAATTTGAGTGCCTCACAAAGTGTTTTCAGTGGCTCAAAGTCGGTTTGGTAACATCGCATTGTGAAACAAAATGAAACGCTGAAACCATTCAGATATTTCACTCGTTCAGAACGGAGGAGATTGACATTGCATTGAAATCTGCATGACCCAAAGATTCAGAGGGAAGTAAGATGATGTTTCTACAACAACGTCTTTGTTATTGTCGCAAACGCGTTTCTAATTTCTTTTTCCTGTTGGTGGTGCTAGAGAGATTGAGGGACGTACAGCTAACATACATGAGTACGTTTTTGTCGTGTGTGTGTAGGGGACAGTGTGGTGTTTAAATGGCTGTTGCTCAGCGAGGTGTTGCTGTGCTCGGAGAGGATGGTGCGCTTGAGGAGCAGCAGTGGAACAGCTCATGAAGCCAAAGCTCAGTGTCTTGAGGCCCTCAAACTTGCCACCAAACTGCACACGCTCAGCCAGTAAGTCCTGATTTACAAAACACACACACTAAGCAAGCTTCCTGAATCATTTCAAAGTCTTAAAATTTATGAGAACATGAGCAAGCTTTGACTCCACATAAGTGTTCAGTTTATGGTGTTCTTGCTTAACTACAAATATTCCCTTCCCCCTCCAGCACCCCCACCCCTCCCACCCCATTACTATGCCTCAATGGTGTGTTCCACTGATATGTGGCATAGCTTTTTGGATCGTATTATGTTTAGTAATTATTTTGTGTGTGTTGTAGCTGTGCCGAGCTGTTGGTGTTGAAGGCTGAGCTGGAGTTGATGAAAGGTGCAGGTGAAGCCAGTGTTTTGGATCTGGAGCAGGTCAGACACTTACTGGATCTTTGCACAGGTAAACAGTGCAGTCTTTTAATCAGCTTCACTTCTGATGTAACTTTCTGACAGTAGCACAGCTGCTAACCAATTCTTTATCGTTCCTATAGTAACAGCAGATTGTGTTTTTTTTGTTTTTTTGGTTTTTTTTGTGGTTCTTTTTTTGTTTTTGTTTTTCTCCCCTCCCCCAGTCTAAAATAAGATTCTTGTTAAATGTTTATGGAAGGTGTCTCCAGTGTCCGAGGTGAAGCTGCGACTAAGTTTTGCGACGTCTTCGAGGCAGAGGAATTTACGCTTCTTTAGAGGTTTCTCGTTAACATGCGTAACAAGTTGCGATTTATTTATTTTATTTATTTTGTTCGTTTTTGTCTCATTAACTGTGACAGAGAGAATAAAGAGAGGCTGGTGAGGGAGCGAGTGTTTATTGCTGCTATAACGCAAGTGGCAACTCGTAAGAGAACCTTTTCCTCAGTAAGTAATGACTGTAGCTGTGTACACGGACGTTTCTCCTGTTACCATTTCAGATTTTGGTCAGCAGCAGCAGCAGAAATCTGAGGTGAAGATAAAACCCCGTAAAGGCCGCCCGGCTGTGAAAGCCTCCGCCCCCGAGCTCCCGGAAGAGGAAGAGGAGGATGTGCGCGGGCTCCTGAGCTCTCGCTCGTTGGGCCGGGACGCTTTAGAGGAGCTGTCCGAGTTAGGCCGGGACGCGTCGCCCCCTCTGAAGCCCAAAAGGCAGCGTATGCTGTCCTGCTTGAGCCACACCGAGAGCTGCTCCTGTCCCTGCTGCGCTGAACCTGGCCTGGCCCGAGTCAGCGTGCTCTGGGCCCTGGCGCAGGCTGACGCCCAGAACGAGACACAGAATTCGCGCAGACTACGCCACATCGCTATACTTCGCTGTCGCAGCATCGGCGCTAAACTCCACGCCCGCCTGGCAGCACTGATGCCCGTCGGATGTTCAGAAAAGCCGTGCGTGATGCAGCCGGAGGTGGTGAGGGTGCAGCTGAGTGCAGTGATGACGCAGCTGTGCCGGGGCGTGGCCGAGACACGGAAGGCTGCCGCTCTGTGGGAGGAGATCGAGGCAGGACTGGAAGCTGTCGAGCCCAGAGGGGCACTGTTACCCGAGCTGGGACCTCTGAAGGCGGCTCTGCTGGGGGCCAAAGCTGTGGCCTGCTGCCTGGCTCTGGCTGGAAAGAAGCAGTGCAGCCCTGACGAGCTCTTCTCCTCCGCGTGGGGCTGGACTCCGGCCAGGGCTCCCAAAAACAAAGCACAGGTCAGAACCAGAGGAAAGAGCTCCAGCGGTGACCGACCTCTTCCAGCTGCAGCACCATCAGCCAAGAACCTCACGGAGAACAAACGGGAGGCGTGCGTAGAACCGGGGAGTAAAAAAAACCGAGAGGTCACTGTCGCTTCCTCAAAGAAAAACAAGAGCTCCGTGCCAAAGATCAGCACCACAAAGCCTGGTGTGGTCTTCAAAACCCCCCGAGCGAGCAGAACCCCCAGGTCCGTCTCTGTCCTGACCCCGGCTAGCACGGCCACTCACCTGAGCGCATTCGACTTCACCAACGAGGTGCCTGATATTACAGTAAGCTCCACCCCTCTTCCTGCAGCCAAGGCCACACCCAGTAGCCGCTGTGGGGTCACGAGGTCAAAGGATGTACCAAAGGGTTCCTTCCAGGTTTTTGAAGATTCCTCACCTCTGCAGGAGAAACCCGTACCTGTTCCAGCTGCTCCGAAACGGACCAAACGCTCGCGCTTTAAGGTCTGAGACGTGATCTTTACACGTGTATAAACATGCACTAGCTGCTGATAAATCCTGTCGGCACCACCACTTTGAGCTTGTCTTAGACCATGTTCTCTCACATCTCCTTTTATATTATTCACCTGTAAAACCTTACTGCTCCTTCATCCCATCCTTCTTCCTTTGTGCCTTCCATCTTTCTTTCTTCCTCTTGCCTTCCATCCTTCCAGGTGGAGTTCAGTGATGAGAGTGACGCTGAGGTGGCTGATGCTGTGGAGACCAAATCAAATGATAAGTGCTCCATCTCCTCTGCACTTGAACCTGCCCCTAAACCCTCCTGTCTGAGCCGAGCTCCGGCGCAGGACCGGCCCAGACGCACCAGAACCACAAAGAAAAGCACCTGCACTAGTGGCGCCTCCTCCGAGGAAGAGATGCAGCAGCGACGGGGACGGCCCAGAAAAGCTCCCGGCGCTGACAGTGCAGAGAAACCAGAGAAGATGAGGATGATCAGAGAGGATGAGGATGGAGACGGTCTGGACATCAGCCTGGAGGAGCTTCAGGGGATCGACTCTGAGATGATGGATGCAGGTGTGTGTGCGTATGTTGTTGATACATAACTCTGGTTTATAGTATAGATGAATCCTGGATATGTGTGTGTGTGTGTGCGTGCGTGCGTGCGTGCAGCTGATGGCCCTGACGCAGACTGTGAGGTGCTGAGGAGAGACCTAGGAGCAGATCTGACCAGAGCGCGTGTGAAGGAGCTCAGGAGTTCAGGACAGGCAGGACTCCCAATACCACACACACACGTCACACCAGGTGAGCTCTCTGTAGACGGGATCCAATCACTCCTCATCTCTTCTTGGCTCCTCCTCCACCACTTTCCAAACCCCTCCCTCTACCCACACCTGTGCTCGCTGCTCGCCCAGTCACTCGGCCTGTCTGATCCCGTCACCACGGCAATGCTGCACGCTCAGTCACTGGGCGTGTCCTCTCGTCACCACATGACTCGTCACCTGGCCAATCGGATTAGGTATGTCCTGTATGAACACTGTGTGTGTGTGTTTGAGTGTTTGTTGTAAACATTCCAAGCTAGTGAACTGTATGTTTGTTAGGAAGCTGAAGAAGTCTAGCGGTGACGTGGCGGAGAGTCTGAGCAGACTGAGCCTGGAGGAATCTTCCAGTCAGACGCAGGCCAAGACTCTGTCTGCTCTGGAGAGCATTTACTCCTTCACCTGCACACAGCCGGCGCAGTTTCCACACACACACAGCCGAGAGTTCACACAGCAGCTCCAACACCTGCCCACAGGTAAAACATCACCGCACCGGAGTCGCCTGGATTAGCTGTGATTAACTCTAACCGTCATCCTCGTCTCGTGCAGGTGTGACCGTGTGTTTGCTCTCTCTCGTGGGGGCGTGTCCTGGTGAGATTGGCAGCACTGTTCTGATCACTCGACTAGAACGTGACTCCGCCCCCATCACCATGCGGATCCCGACTGCACAGACACACGTACTAGCAACGTTTACCTTTCTGCAGTGTTCATTACCGACTTGTGTGTGCGTTTATTTAGTGTGTGTGTGTGTGTGCGTGTGTGTGTGTAGCACTCTATGGCGGTGCTGCTGGAGGAGATGGAGGCGGTGCTGCAGGGACAGAAGAAAGTGAGCGCGGTAGCAGACAAGGCGCAGTGGTGGGAGGGCAGGAAGGCTCTCGACGCTCGTGTGCAGGTTAAAGATTGTGTCTCTCACATAGTACACTCATTAATATGTGCATATTCATTAGTGCTTGTATTACATAAACCGCAAGAGGTGAATCATCTTTTAATCATTAACTTAACTTTTTCTATTTGTTCATTTACACAGTGTTGTTTTGTTGAGCAAGATTCTAATCACTGTGTATGCTCACTACGTAGGGGTAATAAGTGTTTGATCCTACTTACACTATACATGCTGTAATTGAGACACAGCCGTACAGAGAGACTGCTGCAGTAAAACTCTGTTCGAAGTTAAATATCAGTTTTTGGTTTTTTTTTTTGTTTTTGTTTTTTTCTTTTTTTTCCCCTGCCATCAGAAACTTCTTGAAGAGATGGAGGAGGCTTTAGGTGTATGGCGAGCATTGCTCCTCCCCTTGACCTCTGACCCTGAGCTCCCAGCTCAATTGAAACGCCTCCAGTCTTCAGTAAAAGGAAGGAAGATCACAGTGGACATGCTTAAGGTCAGACAGATGCGTGCCGGTGCAGCGGGTCAGGACTCGCCACTAACGATAACGTGGGGGAGGGGTTAAATTAATTAATTAATTACTTATTTAATTAATTAATTAATGTGTGTTTGTTTGGTTTTTTTAAGAGGTAGTTTTGTTCCTGCAGGTGATTCTCTCCGCAGCTCCTCTGCTGTCTCTCTCCGACCTGCAGTCTCTGTCCGAGGGGGCGTGTCTGCAGGATGGAGACTTCCTGAAGCTCCTACAGGAGAGTTTGTGTGAGCTGAGAGGGAGAGAGGAACCTCATGGACACACAGTCCTCGTCTTGGACAAGGTGGACTTCTGCTACAGACGTTTCAGATTCATATACAACTTACTTTAATACGGGAGAAGTATTTAATGTTCACTCTGTTAATAAAAGTGTGTGTGTGTGTGTGTGTGTGTGTGTGTGTGATGGTGCAGTACCTTCAGAAGCTGCCATGGGAGAACATCTCCTGTTTAAAGTCTCGTTCTGTCACTCGTATGCCTTCACTGCACGCGGTACTGGGGCACAGTCATCTCCGAGAGGTAGGTACATGCACGTATTACGCCACCCTACACTGATATATATCATTAATAGGTGAGGTCATGTGACCGGAGTGCTCCCCTTCCAGGTGGATCCAGACTGTGTGCTGTCACATGGTGTTGATCCTCAACGGGTTTATTTTGTTCTGAACCCTGATGGAAACCTGCCTGAGACGGAGAAGCGCTTCAGAGACTGGTTTACTGGGTTAGACACACACACACACACACACACACACACACACACACACACACACACACACACACACACACGTCCATTATATACCCAACTAAATTCATTTCTGGACTTAAAAGTAAGAGCAGTGTCTGGGTGTTTGTACCGTTAGTCTCTGCACTTCATAAACACACAGTACTGTGCAGTTTGTAAAGATGCCTTCAGAAATAATTAAATTAAATGTTTCTGAAAAATACTATAAAGAGCAGTAAAATTAAATGGAACAAAGACAGTATTTGGTGTGATGACCCTTTTGCTTTATTAATAATAATAATAATAATAATAATAATAATAGTAGTAGTAGTAGTAGTAGTAGTAGTAGTAGTAGTATTCTCAGGTACACTTTCTACAGTTTTATGAGGAAATGCGCTGTAAGTGTTGAGTATCTTACAGAACCAGACTTGGTTCTTCTGGAGACTTTGACCGTCGCACTCGCGTCTTATTTTTGCAGCGAAACCCAGCCGCCTTCATTGTGTTTCTTTTGTCTGAAAAGTGTCTTGCATCTTAACACTCTGCTTTCTTTACTGACGTACAGACATTTTTTCTGTAATATTTAAATTTGTTCTGGAAAACTAATGTTTGGGAATCAGAAATGTTTCAGTACTGACTCTACATTGTAGAAGTAAAATAGAGTGCCTAAGACTTTTGCACAGTGCTGTGTGAAGAACTGAAAGGTTAAAGTTCACGGATGAGCACTGAGGTTGGCGTGACGGAGCACGCTGCACACGCCGGACCGAGTTAAACCGTATTACCTTACAGAGTTGTGATGAAGTTTCCTATGCTAGCCCTGACGGTTGCTAGGGTGTTGCTATGATACCATACGATGTCCCAAGTGGTTGTTCGGGTGTTTCCTTTAACCCCACTGTGTTCTATATCATGATCAGGTCAGTAAGTCGTACAGTTTGGTCTGCAGGACCTTCTGAGCAAATATAAACGCACCCCAGCGTCTTCATTCTGGAAAAACGACTCTTTGGAGGTATAATCCCAATCTTCCGTTCCCGTATGAGATCTACGAGTGTGACGAGTTTCAGGCTTCTATGGAATAAATTGCCCTTTGGATGAATTTTCAAACGGAATAATAATAAGTTGAAGAGGATGATGATGATGATGATGATGATGAACAGCATGTCAAGATAACGCAATTATTTCTGCACGATTAGCAAAGAGAAACGATATTACGTACGCCACCCGCTCCTCTGCGCCGTTGCATGTCTGAAGTTGGATATATTTCTGAGGATGTCCTCGTGAACCGCAGCGCTACACTACACCCCAAAATAGTGCACGATAAAGTGAACAAGTTCTAGACATCATGACCTTTTTTATTGTAACCTCTTCCCATTCAGGTACAACTTTACAATGTATACTGTACTCATTCTGATAACCTCATGCTAACGTGTGTGTGTGTGTGTGTGTGTGTGTGTGTGTGTGTGTGTGTGTATCGGTCCTCAGTGAGCGGGCATGGCAGGGTGTGTGTGGAGCTCCTCCTGATCCTGATCAGCTGCAGGAGGCTGTAAATACTAAAGACCTGTACATGTGAGTGAAGTGTCACTGTGCTGCTCTGTAAACAGGAGAACCGGTGTGGGGTTTCTTTCCTTTACTGAACTGATCCGTGTCCTGTGCTTGTACAGTTATGTAGGACACGGAGCCGGAGCACGGTTCCTCGACTCCCAGCGGCTGCTCCGAGGGGACGTTCACGCCGTGGCCCTGCTGTTCGGATGCAGTAGTGCTGCGCTCAGTGTGCAGGGAAACCTCGAGGGAACCGGCATCACCCTCAGCTACCTCACCGCTGGGTGGTAATCTCATATATATACACACACACACACACACACACTAGTGCTGAGTAATATGATGATATAACTATTATCATACATTTTGAAACAATACACTCTTCTTCTCCTCTCTCTCTCTCTCTCTCTCTCTCTCTCTCTCTCTCTCTCTCTCTCTCTCTCCCTCTCCCTCTCCCTCTCCCTCTAGTCCATTAGTGTTGGGGAACCTGTGGGACGTGACGGATCGTGATATCGACCGCTTCACCTCCGCACTCTTACAGTCCTGGCTCTCCGCAGGGTCAGGCTCCTCCCTACTCCAGCACCTGGTCCAATCACGTGACGCCACACACCTCAAGCACATGATCGGCGCCGCACCGGTCGCGTATGGCCTTCCTGTACACCTGCGCTAGCTCAGACCTGCAGCTAGTCTTGTTTTTACACGCATTATGTGACTTGTTTGCAGTGTTGCTGTCGCGTAAACACTAACGTGAAGCATGAGTAGAGTAACACGTGTTGTTTTTACGGCTTAATACGTGATGTGTTTAAGCTTCATCACGCTTTTAGAGATTATTTTAATCTGTGTATTTTGAAGTTTAGTACATTTAATTAAATCTCATTCTGTTTACTATTTTCAATTGCTGTGTACCACACTTGTAACTTATATTAAATTTATGAAATTGTTTTGTTGTGAAGGCTCATTTTTTTTTATTTTTCACATTATATTTAGCTAAATTGAACTAAAGTTGAAAGTTATTTTAGTAAATTCTCACTTTTTCACACCCCTGGCCATTAATATGTTCAAGTTCAAGTGGTTTTATTGTCATTTCAGCCATATACAGCTGGTACAGTACACAGTGAAACGAAACAGCGTTCCTCCAGGACCACGGTGCTACATAAAACAACACACTAACCACATGAGACACAGAACTATATAAGAGCTACATGTTTTCTACATAAAGTGCACGTGCAGACGTGTGCTAACAACAACGTACATTACTACTACAACTGGACAGTAGGTACAGTAAGTGACAGTGTACTGCTGAACAGTACACAGTGTTAGTGTGGAAGTGTCTGATATCCAGGTAGTGCAGAAGATAGGAGCTAAGGCGTAGCAATATAATTTAAAACTGGTAGAAATGTAAACATAACATGCTAAGACATTCAGCAGATTAGTTTATACCAAACATGGACATAGCAGTTATTTTGTTAGCAGCAGGTAAAGTGTATATAAAGTGTATGTAGTGACAATAAATTATAAACTATATTTTTATCATACAGTAGCAGCAAAAAATTCAACAGTGTCAATGCAGGAATGTGCAAATATTTCAATGGGAGTTGGATGGTGTTCAGTCCAGTGTGTGTGTGTGTGTGTGTGTGTGTGCGCGTGCGCGTATATCAGTCTGGTCTCTGAGTATTGAGGAGTCTGATGGCTTGGGGGAAGAAGCTGTTATACAATCTGGTCTTGAGGCCCGAATGCTTTGGTACCTTTTTCCAGACGGCAGGAGGGTGAAGTGTGTGTGAGGTGTATGTGACGGGTGTGTGAGGAGGGTGTGTGGGGTGTGTCAGGTCATCCATAATGCTGGTGGCTTTACAGATGCAGCATGCGGTGTAAATGTCTGTGATGGGGGGGACCCCGCTAATCTTCTCAGCTGTCTTCACTATCTGCTGCAGGGTCTTCCGATCCAATGAAGTGAGGATGGGAGGTGGGAGATGTGCTTTCTTCAGCCTTCACAGGAAGTAGAGATGCTGCTGGGCTTTCTAGGTTATGGAGCTGGTGTTGAGGAACCAGGTGAGGTTCTTCGTCAGGTGAACACCAAGGAATTTGATGCTCTTGACGATCACCACAGAGGATCTATCTATGTTCAGTGTAGAGTGGTCGCTCCGTGCTCTCCTGAAATCAACAACCATCTCATTTGTTTTGTCCACATTCAGAGACAGGTTGTTGGACTGACAGCAGTGGACTGAGCACACAGCCCTGAGGGACCCCATGCTCAGCGTGGTGGTGCTGGAGAAGTTGTTCCTGATCCAGACCGATTGAGGTCTCGCAGTCAAGAAGTCCAGGATCCAGTTACAGATGGAGGTGTTCAGGCCCAGTAGGTAGAGTTTACGCTCGGTTTGAGGTGCAGAATGACATGGCAGTGAGGAAGACCACCCCCCTCCTAATGATCAGGTGCTGTGTCTAACCATGGCTGATGTGAGGAAAACTATGCAGAGTCAACCCACGGAAGGCTGCTGGACCAGACAACATTCCTGGTAGAGTGTTCAGAGGATGTGCAGATCAGCTAGCAGATGTTTTCTCTGACATCTTCAACATCTCCCTGAGCAGCACCATCGTTCCAACCATTGCTACCACCATTGTCCCCGTGCCAAATAAGTCTCCAGTGTCCTGCCTCAATGACTACCATCCCGTTGCACTCACATCCATCATCATGAAGTGCTTCGAGAGGTTCGTCATGAGGCACATTAAGACCCTGCTGCCCCCCTCACTGGACCCGCTGCAGTTCGCATATCGCACCAAATGCTCAACAGATAATGCCATCGCCACCACCCTACATCTGGCCCTCACCCACCTGGACAAGAAGGACACCTACGTTTGAAAGCTGTTCATAGACTTCAGCATTCAACACAGTCAGGCAGAGTTTGAAAGCCTTTGCATTTTTACAAGCGGCTGTAACGGTTTAATACGCGAAACACAATCAAAATAAGTTATTTACTAAAAGGCAGTTTTGCTGTTATTACAGTATATTTACATATTGTGCACTATTCAGATCTGTACAGGAGCCACCAGAGGGCGCTGTGGTTTATATCGCTACAGTTATTACTTATAGTTCTGTGCTTAATTGAAATGAAAAGGGTTCATCTAAAAGTCAATAACTAAACAACATGAATAAATAATGTTTAACTTCAACTTCAGATTTATATCTTATGTGTGTGTGTGTGTGTAGGTTTGTTTGTTTTTTAATAGTTTTAGTGACATATAATAATGTTAAATATATACACACATCTGTGTGAGAGGTGTGTTGAAGAATTAGAAAAAGCAAAACTAGCCTTATATGAACTCTGGGGCCTGTGATTGAGTCTCATGGCCTCTCATTTCACTTCTATGCTGAAGATACTCAGCTCTATTTGTCCTTCCAACCTGATGATCCATCTCAGTACACATCTCTGCTTGCCTGTCTGACATCTTGGACTGGATGAAGAAACACCACCTGAAACTCCACTTGGCAACAGCAGAGCTTCTTGTCATCCCAGCCTGCCCCTCAATGAACCACAACCTCACCGTACAGCTCGGCTCAACCACTCTCAAACCATCTAGGACAGCCAGAAACCTTGGGGTGACTTTCAATGACCACTTGAACTTTACAGAACATACTTCAACAACTGCACGGTCCTGTAGATTCATTCTGTATAACATCAAGAAAATCAGATCCTATCTCACCGAACAGGCCACACAACTACTAATCCAGGCTCGTTATCTCAAAACTGGACTACTACAACTCACTACACCCGGCGCGCATGACTCCACATGCCGAAGTGTCCTTGGGCAAGACACTGAACCCCGAGTCGCTCCCGATGGCAAGTTAGCGCCTTGCACGGCAGCTCTGCTACCATTGGTGAGTGTGTGTGTGTGTGTGTGTGAATGGGTGAATTCACAGTGTAAAGCGCTTTGGATAAAAGTGCTATATAAGTTTACCATTTACCACACCCCTCTTATATATATTTAAATACTGAAAGGAAGAAAAAATAAATAAAAATCTTTAAAAGCTTTTAAAATATTTGTAGTTTTAAAGATTAACTACAAAGTTTTAACACCACATCATCTGCTTCTGGTCAGTTTGTAATAATTTATCGCAATATCGATATTATATTATATTATGATATGATATTATAAGGTCATATCGCCCAGCTCCAGCACATATTTTGCTGTATTGTATTAAAATATCTGCACTGTGATCATGCGGGAATCTTTAGGATGCTGTGTTTTCTCTTTTGAACCTGAGATTCACTGATGCTAAAAGTTTCTCAGAGATGCAACGCCTTTTCGTTTCCTAAAATGGGGGGTAAAAGAAGCCCTTGCAGTGTTTCCGGTTAACCCGGAAGTGTTTCTGATTGTCTCTTTTTCTCCCCCTCAACATGGCGGTCAATCTTACCGAATTGTCTCTTCCGCAGCTGGAAGGATTAAAGTCTCAGCTGGATCAGGTAAAAACATTCAAATATTACAACTGGAATAAGCACCACAGTGATGTTTATTACAGAGAGAGAGAGAGAGAGAGAGAGAGAGTGAGAGAGAGAGAGAGTGAGAGAGAGAGAGAGAGTCTCAGTGTCAGTGTCTCTCGCCCAGTCCATACCGCTGTCACGCTGCTGAAATAAACATCATGGAGAGAAATAAATCATCAGATTCATCTCTTCTTTAGTTTTAAATAAAAGCATGGTTAGTTTTTAAACACCGTCATAAAAGAACAGTTTAATATTTATTACAGGTACACACCCGCTTTATTATTATTATTATTATTATTATTATTATTATTATTATTATTATTATTGTTATTCAACTTTATTTTTAAATAAAATAGGCAAATAATCCTGCTATAAATGACAGCAGTAACAGAAAGAAGAAAACAATAATAATATATTTTTAAAAATGAAAATAAAATAAAAGTAATTCAAATAATCTTTAAGGTGAGTAATAAAAGCTACAGTGAAATAAATGTTTTTTAAGCTGTTTTTATTTATTACAGAAAGATTCTGTCATTATTTTTGTTCGAGCTTTCATGCATAAAAGATTATAAACCGTAATGAATTTAAACTTTTACTAAAATCTAATTCGCTTGTATTAAAACAGAACTGAAAATCATGCAAAGAACAAACAAACATTAGTGCTGAAGAAGACGTGGGAAGTTTCTCACTAACTCACTCTGTTAGGGGTCAAGTATTACGGAATAATGAAATATTATATATAATTATAATCTCACTCAGAACATCAGCTTAACTTTAAAGAAGAAGCTAGAAATGTTTGTTCCAGTCTAACATTTTAGTAGAGAGAGTGTGTGTGTGTGTGTGTGTGTGTGTGTGTGTGTGTTGGTGGTCATGTTGGACTGAGATTAACGTTTAACAGAGTAATAAAAATCAGGAGGATGGTGTATTTATTTAACACTGTAGCCTTTTGGAGATGATTTACATTCATATATTTCTTATAAAACAGTGTTAAAGTCACGTGTATGAGTTCAGACCCTGTACATGAAGGGGAAATAAAGGAGGGGGCTCATTTTTTTAACCAAATTGGCGCAGTCCCACTGTGATAACTGTGTGAAGTTAGAAGTACGGCTAAAATAAACTAAAAAAGAAGTCGTGATTTAAAGCTTTAAGTGAAACTGAACCTCTACGAAGCGTGCAGTGAGGAACAGTGTGTCGCGATTTATCACAGGATTTATCGCATTCTGTCCTGTTCCTGATCTGGAGTTTAAGGAGACGGAGTTTCTGTCTCCTTTTAAATCATTTGAACCAAATGTTTAGTCTTTTGAAAATTTATTTGAAGAAGAAGAAGAAAAGGTCTTGTTTATATTTTGAAAATGAAACAAAAGATAAAGATGATGTTCCAAAAAATGTGTGTGTGTGTGTATATATATATATATATATATATATATATATATATATATATATATATATATATATATATATATATATATATATATATTATAAATAATAAACTTTTATTCCTCTTATACTAAAGCAAGTACAATTTCGTATTTATTAAAGAATGGGATCATCATTTTTATAGTTAATGTCACAATATTGATTGATTGAGTGATTGTTTTTTTTTTTTCAGGAGACGGAGTTTCTGTCGTCGTCTATCGCACAGTTAAAAGTGGTCCAGACTAAATACGTGGAGGCGAAGGACAGTATGAATGTCCTTAAGAAGAGTAACGAAGGTGAGCTCCTGTAATCAGCACTGAATTTATATTCAGGTCATCGGTCTCAGTGTTTATACAGCGCTGTTAATCCGTTTTCTCTCTTCTCTCTCAGGTAAAGAGTTACTCGTCCCTCTGACCAGCTCCGTATCCTTTCCTTTATGGAAAACTGAGTCATTACACGCTGAGAGGTTCAACTTTCAGAACGTAAAGTTCCGATTTACAGTGCTGGGAGGTGAAGTGGGCGGGGTCTAACTTTATGCAAATAAGATGAAGCTGTGTAGTGACTACAGATGTCTCTGTGTTTATACTCACAGGTGATTGTAGTTTGTTGCTTGTGGGTGTGGCCTGTCTAGCGTTTGGTTTTACATATATATAAAAACATCTCGTCTAAAGCTAACCAGTTAAACACTAATTAATTAACACACTAATCAATATTTGGTTCTGAGATTAGCTCACTGTACCAGCTGCTAATGTCTCTATGTGACAGTTAATGAGAGCTCGGATATGACAGGAGAAGACGAAACCGTGCGTTTTCCAGCTAGCTATGTGGGTGTCGGGGTAACCATGGCAACGGCAATAAATACAGGAAAGGACACTGAGCAGAGGAAGTGGTGTTGATGTGCGCTGATTCTCCTTAACCTGTGAAGATGTACGTTCCCGGAACTCTGAATGACGTGGAACACGTGCTGATCAACGTGGGAACGGGTTACTTCGTGGAGAAGGTGAGTGAAAGGATGAGGAGGTGGAACACGAAGGTGGTTTTTTTTTGGTCAAGCATGATGAGGTCATAATCATTTACACACCTGATTTCACGACGTTACAAGACGAGTGACGCTGATCCGCTGGAGAAACTTTACACACCCCCTCGAGCGAGCGTCTAGACGATCCTCACGTCTAGTGAAAATCGCTCCGTTCTTCTCTTCTGCTTCACCTCTCTGTTTTCTGTGCTGCAGGAGTGAGTTGCAGCTACGAGTAAAAAGCCAGAGCGAGATGTGAAATATAACGTGCTCTTCATTAGTAACGTAAATTGAAAACAATTTCCCAGACACAGCAGTGTTGCATCAAATAATTATTTAAAAACACAACCAACTGATAATGTTCAACCCTGACAAGACCACTGAAGAGTCAAACCCAAAACATTTGACACTTCAACACTTTGAAGACACTTCAAAGTGACACTTTGACATTATCAAACATTATCATAAAAATGTTTGACAAACATTTGACACTTTGCCACTATCAGCATTTGATAAAGTTCAACATTTCTACATCAGCCGCTGCGCAGTCCGTTCGGGCTGTAATTATTTGAAAGTAAATAACTTTTAAAAGCCGGAGGAACGATAACGTCTCAGAGCGAGTGCAGTAATATAAACCTGCGCTACTCTCAGGGCTGCTGTTCTAGAAAACACCTTCTGACCAATCAGAGTCCAGAATTTCTCCCCTGTTCTGCTCCTGAACAGTACAGGTGTGTGTTTGTTTTGTGTTTTTTTCAGAACGCGGAGGACGGTAAAGATTTCTTTAAGCGTAAAATCGACTTCCTGACGAAACAGATTGAGAAAATTCAGCCGACTCTACAGGAGAAATACGGCATGAAGCAAGGTGAGTTTATTCTCTCGTGTGTGTGTGTGTGTGTGTGTATATAAAATGTATTTATTTTATTCATTTATTTTAGTTTTGTATTGTATACAAGTATTTATTCATTATTTTTATGGATGCACAAAAAGCACAGAATTAAACTCCAGTCCTAAATGAATAATAAAACACTTTCACTGCACCGTGTGGTTTCTGTTCCTCACTGTCTTTAGACATATTATTTTATTTTTGATCATAATGTTTGAATTCGACATTACAGATCTTGTTCGCGCTACACTCTGTATCAGCGCGTCTACACCGCGCGTGACCAGCAACGCGGCCTCGTCACTAACACGTCGCTTCTGTTATAATAAACGACAGAATTTACACTGCCAGTGCGCAGATACAGCATATGATCACAATAAACATAAATTAAACTAAACCTTTTAAGCAGCGTGCACCAGTTTCCCCGCCCCTTCCACACAGTGGAGCATTTCGGATGTAAACATGAGTTTGTGCTCGTGCATCAGTTTGATCTCCGTGGTGTTTAATATAAAATGCCCCCCTGCCTTGGAGGACTTGGAGGTTACACACTTTCTTCCTCAGTCACGTGACGATTTCTCCTCCGTCTGATGAGGACTGAGGTCATGTTGGGAATAAAAGGTAACGCTGACGGAAAGTAAACTGAAGCAAGTCATTATCGGTGACTCTGGGCGTCTGCTAACGCAGTCGTGCGTATGACATCATGCGCCGTCGTGGCTTATACTTCCGGTTAGTAAAAAACTGCTAGTGTTTTATTTGAGATATTACCTTTCTAAAACACACACATATCCAGACTGGTGGTGCAGTGTGTATAGTGTATAGTGTAAGTGTACAGTACTTCATTTGGGACACAACTTTAGTATTTATTCTCCGAGGCGTGTTTTCTGAACAGACGTAACGTAACGTACTCTGACCTCTGACGTGTTCTAAGCCACGTTAAAAACGGTTCCGTTTCCTGTAAAGTCTCTCTTTAACCTTTAATGTGTTCTGATCATTTTTTTTCTGTCTTTCAGCTGTGGTTGAAGTCATGAACATGAAGCTCCAGCAACTGCACAGCCAACAGACATCACAATCAGGCACCACCAAGGCTTAGAACATCTACACACACACACACACACACACACGCATTCACATACACACACACACACACACACACACACACCGGTCCGCATGTCATCCAGTTATAAGTTATGGTTCCCACAGTGTGTATACTGAGATGTAAAATAAACACTCGTTCAGGATTCCTGTGTGTTTATGAATATTCATTACAGACATAATCTCTCTGTGTGTGTGTGTGTGTGTGTGTGTGTGTGTGTGTGTGTGTGTGTGTGTGATGAGTGTTTTGGTCTCCACACTGTACTGAAGTCGTTATTAAAGAGGGGGAACTACTGTTCCAGGCGGTTGTGTGTAGGTGATGGTGCAGGGTTACTGCGGGGTGACGCCACTATAAAATCCTCATCGTGTTTCTTTTTATTTTTTAAACAGATTATACATTTTGTTCAAGTTTTTAGTCCTTGTTTTAACAATTAAAATTATTGTGTGTGTGTGTGTATATATATATATATATATATAAAATTATTTAAAGAAGATTGGTTGGCTCATTTAAACCCGGATTATTGTTTTCTTTATTTCTGAACCCAGATTTGTTTTCGTTTTGATGATTTTTTTTTTTAATGTCGATCATTTTACTTTACATTTTACTTCAGATCATTATTTACCTGAATTGTTTTAGTTTATATTATTTTCTTGACCTGAATTATTAGATTATTATTCATAATCCAATAAAACATTTTAGTTACATCATTTTGAAAATCTAAATAAAAATGACAAATTAATACTTATTTATTTATTTATTTATTTTTTTTAGACATCACATATAGTATCCTCAAACTTTTTTTTTATTGCTGGGAAATTGTTTGTAAAGCTATGTTTGGTGATAAGTCTGGTATTGTTCAGTCCCTGCAGGATTCAGTGATGTTGTGATCGCAGAAATGAACTCAAAATCGAGGAAACGCCACAATATTCGGAGGAGTTTTACAGTTTTCAAAATCACCGCAGATTTTCTGCAGATTTGGGCCGAGATGTGTCCTGTGATGTCATCAGGACGTGCGTTCAGCCAAAACTCTTCAGCTAAAAGCTCCCATTCACCAACAGACATCACCATGAACAAGCACGCAGAACTATTTCCTGTCATTCAAAAAGCTTTCCTCCAAAACAAGCACAAAACTGCGCGGTCCTGTTCGGCCTGGGTATAGAGGAGTCTTAGAGAATGCTGATGTGATGTTTTTGTCGCATCTCCCAGCTCTGCCACAAAGGAAAGTGTAAAGTAACCGGAACTACTTCTTCCTGTATTGCTGCAGTGTGTGGAAGAAGATTTTCTCTGATCTCTTCCACGTTCGCTTCACCCCAGACCTCTCACACATCCTTGCCGTGACGTGGCCAGGAACTCATTTCAATTATTTTTCAGAATTGATCTTTTTAAAGACCTCCCATGGATTTCCGCATGACTGAGAGTTTCTGTAGACCTTCTCTGCCGGGCTCCGGTGGAGTTTACTGACAACTATTTAGTCAGAGTCAAAATAACCTTCATATTCATTCACTTCGATTTAGCAGAATGTTCTAGACTTTACTGTACAACGAGCAAAATATACAAAGAGAGTGTTTATATTGAACTATATATAAATTAATAAATATTAACACAATTCGATTATATTTAGTTAAATAATTATAGTTTGGATTATTATTTTATATTATTTAGCTTTATGTTACTTTTACCCAGTTAATTAAACCCATTTTTTTTGGTGATTTGAATTTTTATTTTATTACTTTAGATTATTTAAACCTGGGTTATTTTCTTTTAAATTGTTTTCTAACCCTGATTATATTGAAACCTGTATTATTTTATTTTAAATTACTGTATTTCTTAATCTGGTCTGTTTTGGTTTCAATTATTTTTCATCAGATTATTTTTGTATAGATTTTTTTTAACCCAGGTTAAATTAGTTTAGATTATTACTAACCCAGGTTATTTTACTTTCAATTGTTTATAACCCGGGTTATTGCGGTTCAGATTATTACAGTTTAGATTAGTTATAACCCGGGTTATTCTAATTTAGATTATTTATAACCCGGGTTATTGCGGTTCAGATTATTACAGTTTAGATGATTTATAACCCGAGTTATTCTAATTTAGATTATTTATAACCCGAGTTATTCTAATTTAGATTAGTTATAACCCGGGTTATTCTAATTTAAATTATTTATAACCCGGGTTATTGCAGTTCAGATTATTACAGTTTAGATTATTTATAACCCGGGTTATTCTAATTTAGATTAGTTATAACCCGGGTTATTCTAATTTAAATTATTTATAACCCGGGTTATTGCAGTTCAGATTATTACAGTTTAGATTATTTATAACCCGGGTTATTCTAATTTAGATTATTTATAACCCGGGTTATTCTAATTTAAATTATTTATAACCCGGGTTATTGCAGTTCAGATTATTACAGTTTAGATTAGTTATAACCCGGGTTATTCTAATTTAGATTAGTTCTAACCCGGGTTATTTACGGCTGGTGTTATGACTCCAGTTGCCCGGATGCAGTATTTTTATTTGTTGAGTGCATGACTGACTGATTGATATTTTTGTGCTCGGTTGCTATGCGGCGTGTTGCGCGGTGTTGCCATGGCCCGTGTGCGCATGCGCAGTGAGCGCAGTGTGTGTCGGGACGCTGGTGGAGCTATCTCCAGGTGTTCCTCTCAGAGCTGGAAACTGCGTGGAGGAGCAGCAGTGCGGCGCAGGGAGGATTCAGTCCTGAACCTCAGCACACAGTTCGGTTCGGTTCGGTTCGGTTCTCTCTTCAGTCCGTGTCGGTGTGTGTGAGAGAGAGCGAGAGAGAGAGAGGCCTGAGGAGAGATTCCGCGTCGGTGAAGGAGGAGGAGACGCCGAGGAGAGAGCGCTAAAGCCGGCTGATGATTTCAGGGAGCGGCGCTGAGGCCCAGCAGGCGGAGCAGGAGGTCCAGTCCGGTTCAGAGTGCAGAGGAAGCGGGGAGAGGGAGGAGGAGAGCATGGTGAGTCCGGGCCTGGGGCGCGCTGAACCGGGACACACACACGGAGCTCATGCCCCGCCCTCATAGCTGCTAACCGGCTAACCGGCTAACGAGCTGCGGGTTTATCTCCTTCATCTCCCAGCAAACTTTACACAACCACAGAGAGGGAAATCTCTCACAGTTCCACACCTCTCTAAAGGGGAAAGTAACTAACACACTCAGAAGGGCGATAGAAGCGTTCAGATGACGTCATGGGCTAATTTGCATATCAAAACGTGTTACAGTGAGATTTTCAGAATATACAATGTGTAAGAAATAAAACACTTGAGGATGTGACGTCATGGGAAAATAATCAAGTGATTTATTCCTCTTATACCTTGGATATTTGCCAACAATTATTTTTTTTATATTTTAAAGAACAATTATATTTTTTATCCGTTTATAGTTACATTTAAAGTTGCTTTTCGTTATCACTTACATTATGGCACTTTTACTACTGTTAATATCACCAAGAGAGTTTAAAATGAAATAAAGCACAGGGGGACAAATAGCAGTGATTGGTCGTCTGGAGCGACGGGGATCGGTGATTGGTCGTCGGGAGCGACGGGGTGATGTGATCTGGAGGGGCGTGTGGAGGGCAGGACAGTCGCTAATATTTGCTTAAAATATCACTCGATTTTTTGCTATGTGATTTTTTTTGAATAGTCACTAAATCTGCAACACTGCCTCCTAATTTCATTATATTTATTTCTATTTTATTTTACTTTTTGTTTTATTCCTAAGTTCTCCACTCACACGACCTCAAACAGTAGATTTAAACTGTAAACTGTTCTCTATTATTTTAACACTTTCACTAGATTTATTCCAGCTGGTGTTCAGCAGTAGAAGTTACTTATTTACACCTACTTTAGGTGATGAATAACTGAACAGTGACTGTGTGTACACACACACACACACGCGCGCGCGGTTTCTGTATGTACAAAAAGTAAATACAGTAATGTCACATTTCACACCAGTGTACTTAACTCTGCTTTCCTGTAAAGGAAATCGTTTTCTTTGCTGTAAGTTAATCAAGTTTGATCAGCATTAAATAAAACACTGCGTGTGTGAGAAATAAACGGAGTGATTGAGTTAATCTGTTTTTGGGTCGAGACTAGTTGATAGAGGACGTGATAAAGGACACACGTGTGTGTGTTTCCGGTCAACTCCGAGTTTAAACCGTGTTCACTTTACATCCACATCATCATCCTCACAGGGTGTGAATTAAACTCATATCTCTTCATTAAAACGATCCTGAACTGAGAGAAGTATTTTTTTTTTCCTTTTTTCAACAAAAACCCGGCTGCGTTTCGGTTTTCGCCATGTGCTCACATTTACTTCCGGATAAGTCAACGGACGTGGTTGGGGACCAATCAGAACGCGCCTTTTACATGACGTAGCATGCGTTCAGCTTGCGATAATCGTCAAAGAGGAGGCGGGGCGTATGCGCGTGAGTAGGCTGATGATTGACGTGTGTGTTGGCCAATCAGAGCCGCGCTGACCTTCTCACCGGCATTTGGACCGTGCGAGTGTGCGCGAGGATTCTCAGCGCTGAACTTTACACCTGTGCGCAGCTGGATTTTTGCGATTTTTTAAAATAAAGAATAAACGCGTTAAATCTGGATTTATATCCCTGTCAGGCGGCTTCAGCGCGAGTTCAGTGACTGGGAAAGAGATAATAGATCATCATGCTGCTGTTTGTGGAGGTGAGGCTGTTTATCCGCGTGGCTTAGTCGCGAGGCCGCGAGCTTCCAGTTTAAACCTCATTGAAGCAAATAAATGAATAAATACTCTCAATAAAACAATAATAATAAAGTGCGATAAATCGCGTGTAGTGCAGTTTTGTTTAAATGTGTAACTTGATAAAAGTTTTAAACGCGGGTCTCTTTTTAAGCTGTTGCTAGTTTGCGGAGTTAGCCGCCACGTGAGAGAGCAGAGGAAGCTAACTGCTAGCGGTGAGGGGCGGCATGGCACGCGCTGCCGGCGTAGAGCTAATTTAACAACTTTATATTTGATTATTACTTTACTAAAATACACAAAGTGAGTGTGTGTGTGTGTGTGTGTGTGTGTGTGTGTGTGTGTGTGTGAGAGAGAGAGAGATGCAAAACGGAGAGGTGATCACATCTGAGGAGAAAAAGCCATTTTGTTTTAGATTATTTTACATTAAGAGCATGTTCCTATTTATTTATTTATTTATTTATTTATTTATTTATTTAAAATGACTGTAACTGAAATGTTATAAATGTTTATTTTACAGATTAAAACCTTGTCATCTAAATGCAAATTATCACTCATTAAAAAATAAACTTAAACTGAACAAAACGCGCGCGCTGTAGAAAATAAAATAATTATTGCGTTAAATAACAGTATTCTACTAAAATCTCTCAAACAATAAACATTATTGTTAACATAAATTATACACTAGTTAATAATATTGACCAGGATGTTTGCTGAGAACTTAGTTTTTACTTTCAAATTTCCCTCTTTTTAAGTTGTTATTATTATTATTATTATTATTATTATTATTATTATTATTATTATTAGTGGTGGTGTTGGAGTGAGAATGTAAGCTGAGGGTCTCGTGCTGCTGAAGGCTGTACACTTGTTCAAGGGCACTAGGTGTAGTGCACTCGGCAGTGAACATCTGAGGCGATACATCTTTATAAATCTCTCCGCTGCTCATGTGGTGATACACACACTCTCACACACTCACTGAACACTTTAATAATAATATATTAAATGCTTTCATTATACGTTTTATTTATTTATAAAACGTACTTCAAAAATCTCAAGGTCACCTTTATGAGTGAGGATAAAAGATTAGAATATAAAATAAATAAAACAGTAAAAATCATTCAGAAGGAAGAAACGTAAAATATTACGCTTCATAAAAAATTACAAATAATATTTTATAAAACATGAATTACATCTGTTGTTTGCTTAAAGACGTTAAAATAATAATGTAAATACGAACATGAATGAGTAAATAAAAACAGAAGAAATAATGGGAAAAAACAACCAGAATAAATTATATAAAAATAAAAGTAGCAATAATAATTGAAATCGATGCATTAAAAAAAAGAAAGAAAAGAATAGAATAGCAAATTTCTCACGATGATTTTATATTTATACACTGTTAAATTGTTACTTTAAATTATGTTCATTTTGTTAAATATAATATCAATAAATACATTCTAGAACCAGTTTAGTGATGTGATAGATGAGTGTACGTCTAATTCACACAGAAATAATGAGTTTTCATGTGGAATTTAAACTGAAGAAATTAAAATTCAAAACTCATTATTCTTTGTTTTAATTTTATTAATAAAGTAAACATATGGTCGTATGATTGAGAACGCGTACACTCACACACACTCTCACACACGGTCTGTGTGTTGTGCTCAAGGTTAATCAGATTAGCTGTGTTAGATCTTATTTAAACTCTGTGTGTGTGAGCTACACACTCCTCAGTGTCTAAACACAATGCGGAAGGCTACAGTAGAGGCCACATGTCTGTAATCCCAGCGTGTGATTGGCTGAGACGACTCAACACTGGAGTTTTGTGTGTGTGTTTTTTGTTGTTAAGGTGACCGCAAAGGGAACCGGTCTGAATCCTAACGCTAAAGTGTGGCAGGAAGCGTCAGCTCCTCTCTCCCACAACGCAGAGGAGGCCACGGGAGCTCCTGATTGGCTGCAGGAAGACCATGCCCCCTCCCAAAATCTGGATGGTAATTAACACACTAACACCTGGCGCTCCTGGGCCGGGCACCGGGCGTAACGCAGTCGCATCCGCTTTACTTCCACTAAATACATTTATTTAAAAGAAGACACATCAGTAATAATGAGTCTTTTATATCATCCCCCCCTCGGTTTCTCAAAAGGTTCCAGGACTTGTGTGTAAACGCTTTGCTTTGTTTCTCTTCAGGAGGTAAAGGGTACAGTGCTGAGTGTGGAGACTCCACCCCTTCTGGAGACCCCGCCCCTCCAGTAGACGCTGCTCTCCTGAATGGCTTTGACCTGACTGAACTGGAGTACTCCCCGTACGGACCGGGTCAGTGTTCAACACACACACGCACACACACTCCATGCACGAATATCGTTATAACATTGTGTGTGTGTGTGTGTGTGTGTGTGTGTGTGTGTGTGTGTAGTGGAGGAAGAGATGTCTGAGGAGAGTCTGAAGGAGTCCCTTAAGAAACAGTTGGAGTTCTGCTTCTCCAGGTAATGAACACTCTCTCGCTCTCTCTCTCGCTCTCTCTCTCGCTCTCTTAAAGCAGTAGTGTGTAAGGGTTAGTGCCCCCCCTCGCCAGATTGGATTACAGCTGCAGCAAAACACATTAATGCCCTAAATCCAACAGCTGCCTTTTAAGGAAAAGAGGAGGGGCTTTTCTTTCATCTAGGGCGGAGTTTATTTCAGAGCCAGAAAAATTCCAACACAAGCCTGAAGTGAAGAAACCGATCAGGTTCATTACACTGCAAAGTATAAATAGTTGCTTTTTCTAGAATATCTTTAAACAAAAGTTGGTAATGTAGAGAAACTTTTAATGAAGTATTTAATAAGTGATTTTTAAAGTAATCATGACAGAAAGTGTGTGTGTGTGTGTGTGTGTGTGTGTGTGTGTGTGTGTGTGTGTAGAGAGAACCTGTCGAAGGACCTGTACCTGATCTCTCAGATGGACAGTGATCAGTTCATTCCCATCTGGACCATCGCAAACATGGAGGGTGTAAAGCTCCTGACCTCTGACCTTGACCTGATCGTGGAGGTGCTGAAAGGTACGAACAGGTGACTCACTTCTCACCTTTCACCTTCTTCAGTTTAAGTGACGGTACTCGGTACTCACCTTTTACTCCTTTTTACTTCGCAGCGTCTCCCCTGGTCCATGTGGACGAGAAAGGTGAGAAGGTTCGGCCCAATCACAAGCGCTGCATCATCATCCTCCGAGAAGTTCCTGAGAGCACACCTGTGGAGGTGAGAGCGCACGAGACCCGCCCTAAAAGAGGAACACAGACGTGTGTGATTTGAGATGCAGCCCTAGTCTGTTCTCAGCACACTTTCACGTGGTACTGTTCTGCCCCCTGTGTTTACACCGGTGGTGTTCATTTCTGAGGATGTGTGCAAGCGACACTCCAAACAACCACAAGGACGCACGTGGTGGCCATGTTGTGTGTGTGTGTGTGTGTGTGTGTTTATGTATATTGTGTTTGTGTCTCTCAGGAGGTTGCGGCTCTGTTTAAAAGTGAGAAGTGTCCTCAGGTCATTAGTGTTGAATTTGCTCACAATAACAACTGGTACATCACCTTCCAGTCTGATACTGACGCTCAGCAGGTACCACACACACACACACACACACACACACACACCAGAATCAGTTACTCTAGTCTGTCTGTTCCATAACGCCTCTGTTCCTGTTCTCTTCACAGGCGTATAGATATTTACGTGAGGAAGTGAAAACGTTTCAGGAGAAACCCATCATGGTGAGTTTTACTCTCGGGGGCAGGGGCAGTTTTAACAGCATTATTAGGGTAGTTAGGGGTCACAGTGACATTTTTAACAATGCACACACACACAGCTGCAGAAATGGTTCTGATCAGTGTCTCAGACTCAGTTTGCTGTGTTTACGCTGTTTGGTTCTTGCTTTTATATCTTCTTAAATAATTATTTGTTTATAAATATACAGAGTGCGCTTGTGGTGGGGGTGGGGGGCTTATTTCAGAGCCTGGAAAGGAAGACCCCTGAAACGGATTAAAAAGAGGAGGGTTTGTCAGGGTGTCGCTTTAAGCTGAGACGGGGCAAGTAAATAGACGCATCGTGGTGGTTTTTTACAGCTTGTTGGACGTTTGAGAAGTCTTTCACATCACCATAACAACCAGAGAGACCCCCCCCCCCCCCCCCCCCCAAAAAAAAAAAAAAAACAGTGCTGCTTGACTTAGGCCCACCCCATTTTTCCCCATAAAAGGAAACTTGTGTGTTCTTAGTTTTTAATTTTTTTATTATTTATTTATTTATTTATTTAATTTATGAGCATTTTTAAAATGAAAGATAAAATCCACGTGTTAACTGGTCTGTTTGATGTACTTATCTTATTTCTATTTATCCAGACGGATAGACAAACTTATTTCGTTCCAGACAAATAAAGTTACATATCACACCTTTAATGTGCCGTTAACTCCAGCGTGGGCTGTTCAGTGCGGAAGGATAACCTCACTCGTTCGTTTAGGACTGTTTACTCTTAAACGCTCGTTAAGACCCTCGTTTCGACATGGTTTAGTGCCGCGTTTGTTTAGATATCATTTTAGGGCTAGTTTGTTTACACACATTTGAAGCCTTTTTATTTTGGACCTTGTTTGCGTGGTCGTTATTTCAGGGCCGGTTCGAAGCCTCGTTTGTGTAAACGTGGTTTGTCGGTGGTTTTATCCTGCCGTTTTCTCCCCCGGTGATGATCAGTATCGCGCTTGGAAGGATCCAGAACCGCTGCTGCTGTAGAGATTCCTTTTTATTCTTTCTCTCCTCTCTCACTTCTCTTTCATCACTACTTCTCTCTCTCCATCTGTTCTCTCGGTGCGGTTGGTTCTGCCCTAATGACCGTGAGATTATGAGATCTGAGGGGGTCCAGCACACGTTCACGAATAAAAAATGTCGTTATTTACCTTGTGTAATATTGACGTTAAACATTTCTGTTCTCTCTCTCAGGCTCGCATTAAGGCCATAAACACCTTCTTTGCTAAGAACGTCTTCGGCGCGGTGGACTCGGCCGTGTACGCGGGAGCTGCTCAGTCTCAGTACTCGTCTCCGCTCTACCTGCAGCAGGTGTTCCAGCCTCAGCAGTATCCGCTCTACAGCCTCCTCCCTCCCTCCTGGAGCCCGTCGCCTGCGCCTTACTTCGAAACACCGCTGGTAAGGAGATGCCTGCGTAGATGCCGAAGATATTGTTGTCGCGGTAACCACGGTGGGTGATAACAACACCGCGTACAAGTCGCCCTCCTTAATAAAGTTCAAACTGAAAGAGAATGCGACAGAATGAGCTGAGCTGAGTAGCTAGCTAGGACAAAGTGAACATTGTGGTAAGCTGTGTGTTATTTTTCTGTCTATCTGACGGTGATGTGATGTGGTTGCTACGGTGATGAGAAGGTTAATTTATGACGATCGGGCCGTCAACCGAGGACGGCACAAACTGGGTTATGTTCGTTTATTTTATTCTTTCTGTCCAGAGATCTGCTCCCTCAGGGTCAGGGTTATGTGGAGTATACATTGGGTTCATTTATGATGCGTATTAACATTTTGCATGTGTACGTACTGAGGAGTTTGCATTTTCTACCCACGTGTGTGTGTGTGTGTGTGTGTGTGTGTGTGACCCAGTGATGAGAAACCGAAGCGCATTAGAGGGATCCGGAGGGGAAGAGTAAGGACTTTCGGGAATTCTCTCTCTCTCTCTCTCTCTCTCTCTCTCTCTCTCTCTCTCTCTCTCTCTCTCTCTCTCTCTCTCTCGATTTCTTTTCCTCAGTTGCTCTCTTTGTTCCTGAAAGTTCCTCTCCTCCGTCTCCGTCCCAGTGAGCGTTGAGATTATGAGATCTGAGGGTCCTTGTGCTTCAGGGAAGATGTTTAGGTCAGCGTGTTCTGTATGTGACTGTGTGTGTGTTTTAACTCCTGTAGGCTCCGTTTCCCAACGGAAGCTTTAACGGTTTCAGCGGAGCAGGAAGCTACAAGAGCGGCTCGTCTCCCCTCAGCATCGCCCGGCACTTCCCCCGCAACCGGTACGAGCATCTCAAACTTGGGATCGGATTCACCTTTAAAAGGCTGTTGGTTCTTACACATGATGTTTCTGTTAATATACGGGGCAGTTAAATATCATTCAGTGTGTGTGTGAGAGAAATTTTATTATTATTATTATTATTATTATTATTATTAAGTCTCTCACGTCTGGTCTAAAGAGAGTAAATCTAATCAGGTTAGACAGACAACATCCTGTTTAGATTAGATTTTACCACACAGACTGCCATCAGTTTTAGTGGAGAACCTTAAATAGTGCACCGTCCCACAAGGTTCTCTTCCAGACCGCTTCAACATGTACTTCACACTCGAGATGTTTCAAAGGAGTAGGACGTTCATGAAATGTTCTGGAGAAGGTACTAATATCCAGGTGTGGGGGGGGAACAGCACAAGAGTCAAGACGATGTTCTGGAGAAAGCGTGTCCAAGGACTGTGCTAATATTAGCTATTATCTAGGTAATGTTGTAGAAAACGTATGACCTTCTAGAAAGAAAAAGGTGGAAGTGCAGAGATGTTCTGGTGGAGAGGAGTGCGAATATCGTGGTTCTGGTTTGGAGTTTGGTCACCATGATGGAGCTTCGTTATTTTTGTTTGTAGGAGCCAGGTGAAGCCGCTGTCCCGAGCCGACGGGCCTCACGCGGACGGATTCTCGGGTCTAAGCGGTACACAGAACCCCCGGTCCCCAGGCCCAGGACCCACTTCTGACTCAGTCACTTCCTCTGACTCTCCACTGTCTCCCAGTGAGAACGGACTCAACGACCCGGGCAGCAACAGGGCCAGGTTGGTCCATACACACACTGCAAATATTAGCACAGAAAATGTTCTGGATAAATTAGAAATCTCCAGATGTTCTGGAGAACAACACTTGTTCCTGTATCTGACCCAGTGATGAGAGAATGAAGCGCATAGAGGGAAATCCAGGAGTCGAGGGCGTGGCTTTTTCTGTCTTTTCTCTCCTCTCTTGTCTTTGTTCTTCTCTCCTCCTCTCTAAGCCCCTCCCACTCCTGTCCCAATGAGCGGGAAGATTATGAGATCTGAGGGTCAGACACAACGAACAGTTACGCATTTAATTAAGACTTAATTTCTAGCAAACCTTCATTCAGTTTAATAGACTCTGTGTGTGTGTGTTTAAGGAGAGGAAGTTACCGTGGCCTGAGGCGAAGGAGGGAAGACGAGCGAACGGTAAATCACGCAAATCACCTTTCTAGCTTTCGTATCTGTTTTATTTGTTTTGCTAATTTTTTTTACCCTACCTTTACAGAGGCCCCTCCCATCAGCCGAGGTCAAAAGCCCGCCTCCCAAGTTTGACCTGGCGACCTCCAACTTTCCTCCTCTTCCAGGGGGCGTGGTCACGTTGACGGAGAGTGTTCTGGAGAATCGCATGGCTGATGTAGTGAAAGGCCTGAACAGAGACAAGGTGCAGAATCAGAAGTGTTTAAATCCTTGTTCTTAAACTACTGTAGAAAACTAACCAGCACCTCCTGACCAATCACAGTCCAGTATTCTGCAGCGCCATGATGTAATAAACGTTGTGTTTGTGACACGTTATTAAGTAATGTTAATTGTGTGTCTTACAGTTGGACAGCAGTAAACAGGAAGTGAATAAAGATTCTCGGGCTGCTCAGGAGGAAGTGCCAGGTCCTGTTCCTGCCACGCCCACATCTACACCCACACCCACATCTACACCCACGCCCACACTGCAGGACACGCCCAACTCCAGGTGTGTGTTTTCATAACCACTTTATAAAGACTGAGAACAGGAAGTATGCAAGGGCGGGGTGGAAGTGTGACATTGTGTAGTGATGTCATCGATATATTAAATGAAGGAAGCTCATTTGTTCTCTCTCTGTGTTCAGTGTTTCAGTTCAGGTGAAGATCCCAGACGAGTGTCGGACCCCGACAGACACCATACCGGTCCTCAGTCCTGCTCCAATCATCAGCACTGCTTCTCAGCCTGACTCCACCCCTAAACCCACACACTCCGCCCCCTTCAGCACACTTGTACAGGTACGTTCATTCTAATCTTAAGGAGGCTTGTTCAGGCTACAATATTTATCTTCTCATAACCAGTTCAACAATAAACGAAATGCTAATCAGTTATTGGTGGATTAAAAGTAATAGGGCGGGGCTTTAATTTTTTTTGCTTTGAACTCCAGGAGCCTCGGAAACTGAGCTACGCAGAAGTGTGTCAGAAACCCCGCAAAGACCCTCCACCTGCACCCTGTCCGAGCCCCACCCCCGACCCCGCCCAGTCTCCGCCCGTGGTCAGCCAGCCACTCCGGGAGCTCGGAGTGAACAAAGCGGATCCGGAGGCGAGTCATCCTGCCGAGAAGCCGTGTGAAGGAAGACCGCCGCGTGAGCAGTACCGACGCGGCAGTGTTAGCAAGGGGGCGGGGTTCAAGCTCAGAGAGCAGCAAAGACGGCCCCCTCAGGGACGACGCTCCTCCCCTCACACCGGATACAACAACAGACGCAGCGGGAAAGAACAGAACATCCCGCCGAGATCGCCGAAGTGACTGTGTGCGGGACGTTTCTGCGCTTTACATCAACATCGTGTATAAATATTTAATGTAAAGAGTTTATAAATTCTATAGAATCTATTAAAGTATAAAAATATAAAACTGCACTACTTCTGGGACGAACAGGCGGCCGACACGCCACGGCACGCACCGCTTACATACAAAAAAAAAAAAAGGGAAGATGAAGTTGGGACGTGACCCTCAGGATCTGTAAAGGCGTGTGTGGTTAAAAAGAAACACGTGGATGGGGAAATGTTTCTCGCCGCATCTCGGTTTTCCTCCCGTAACAAGACACTAAGCTTTAATGTGTTTCTTTTTAACGTACTCTTCATTCAGAAGAAAACAGAAAAACATCGAGGTGCCGACATTTACGCTGTATAAACGTAGCACTTACGATTGGTTGCTATGGCGATGGGTGGGGTGGGGTGGGGTGGGGGCCCCTGGAAAACCACCGCGAATGCAGTTCACCAAAGGGGAAAGGACACGACACACTCCAGTGTGCTTCTGTTGGGACTTTCACTTTGTAGCTTTAACCAAGTGAACTTTGACCTGTGAAATCATGAGCCAATAGGAAACAAGGAGGCGGGGACTATATTGTTTAGTTCATTTGAGACAAATATACGTCTCCGCTGTTTATTTTTGAGTATATAAGTAGCGTCACACCGAACTTCAGCCTCACAGAAGTTTTGTTACGGTTTCGTGACTCACGTTAACGTCACGTCCACCGAAATACATTTGTTTGTTTGTTTGTTTGTTTGTTTGTTTGTTTGTTTTTTGTTTTTCTTTCTCCTGCTAAGATTTTCTTGCTAGCTATGTTAGTAACGTTGAACGGGGATGTAAAGATGATGCACACTCCCCTGTGTGAGAAGTTAAGATGTTTGGATGCTTGGTCTTTCAGGAATCATGTGAGATTCATTTTCATCTCATGGTTTAAAAAAAAAAGTTCCTGCGGTTTTAGAGAAACGTTGCTAACGAGAGTGAGCGCAGAAGAGGAGGAGTTAGGAATTCGCTGGAGGATGTTTCTCAGGATGAAGGGAGGAAGTCGGTGTGACGTGACCTCAGAATAAAAAGCAGAGCACTCGGAGAACAGAGAGGAGAAGCGTAACGTAGCGGGTTTTACGGCCGCTGCGTCGTCCTGTGCCAGTTACGCAACCTCAGCAGCTCATCGCATTATATGCTAATAAGTGTAAAGCTTAGGGGCGGGGCCATCTATCGGAAATATATCACAATATTTACAGTCGTGTTTTGAAACCACTTTGACGATTCTTTTATTTAACGTTTAAATTAATCAAACGCTGACAGTTTATCACAGTATCAATGTTGTATCATGTCCCGCGCTACTGCTGTCTCCTGTGGGCGTGGTCTGTCCAGCATTGTGGGGTTTGTTTTTAAGTTTTGTTCAGAAGTAACAGTCGCTTCTGAAGCTGTTTTAGTCAAACAGATTAAATCCGTTGTCTGATTTTGTAAAAATATATATATTAATATTAATGTCCACATATACGCAGATGTAGCGGTGCGCATAATTAATTACCCTGATGTAATAACTGCGACCGGCACACAATTGCGTAATGTTGCTCGTCTTCCTGCTCTCATGTCTTTATTATACTTTATGGTATAAATGAAATCCATCCTCTGCTGTACAATAATAATAATAATGTGATGGAAATTTTAATGTGTGTGTGTGTGTGTGTTTAATGTATACAAAGTGTGTATAATACCTATAGAAGGTGTGTGTTGGATTTACGGGAAAATCGTTCGCGTGAACATCATGTGGATTTCTGAATCATTTTGGTTATGATTCTGACTCTGAGTCAATTCATCTGTTCATTTAAATGTTAATGGTTCATCGAATGAATTCATGAATCGTTTTGATTGTGATTCAGAGTTGAACTGTGTTAATTATATTTCCTCTAATGTTAACAGTTTGTGTTTAAGCGCGTGTGTGTGTGTGTGTGTGTGTGTGTGTTGAGCGTCCTGACTTTATAAACGGACATGATCTTTATATTCTCATGGTGTGAAACGTAAACGGCACAAAATCCAGACCAAAGTCCAATCAGCAGAGAGACAATCTCAGGAAATGCTGTTTAACTGCAGTGATTCCCCATAACCCTACGACTTCTGACCTCTGACCCTCATTAAGCGCTTGATGTTGAACTGTTGCGTCTGATTGGTTGCTGATGAAATCTGAATTTTGTGTGTGTTTGTGGCTTGTGAATGTTTCTAAAACTTTCTGAAGGGGATTAAACTCGTCCCAACTCGTGTTTTCCCCCTCTGTTGTTTTTATTTAGTGTTTGTATTTATTTGCATTAGCTCCTGTATCAGTGTGTTTGTGGGTTTTTTTTTTTCTTTTCTTCATCCCAGTGATAGATAATGTAGACATTGTACCACTAAATAAGGGAGTTTTTAATTATTATTATTATTATTATTATTATTATTATTAATGAATTAATTTGGACTGATAAGCAGTTTGTGGTGTAAATCTAAACCCGTTCATTTGTTTCAGGTATTTTAGCATTGTATGAGGGTTTTTTCTCTCTAGAGGTTTCTAGTAACAGGATTGCTAGAATTTATTTCTTTTGTTTTACACTTGTTTTTTTCGTCCTCTCACTTTTTTTTTTCTTTTCTTTTCTTTTTTTTTTTTTTTTTTTTTTTTAAATAAATGGAGGTTGATAGCCAACATCTGGTGAGTAAAATGTATTGAACACGTGGTCGTAAAAGATCTACAGAATTGTTTAAAATGATGAAGCGTTTAAAATAAATAAATGATGAAATGAGCTACATTTGTTTTTGTTGTGAGCTTTATTAGTCATCTACATCTTTTACAGAGAGAATTTTATTTTAATCACACTCTTATTTTGAGTTTTATTTGAATCACATTTTAAACTCTTAACACTAGTTATTCTTTTAATTACAGGTTTGTATTTTTTTTACTTCCCCAAAAACATTTAAAATTATTTAAATTTACACATTTGTTTTTCATTTGCATTTTTTAAAATGACACTTTTTTTAAACTTTATTTTTTATTTACATTTTTTATTTTAAAATAGATTTAAAATTACATGTTTTCTCTTTATTTTTATTCTAATTACACATTTCTTTACATTTAATATCAAATGTATCTTTTATTTAAAATATTTTCTCACAAATTTTACTGTTTTATTTGATTGGTTTTAATGTGAAATTTTTTGAAGTTACATTTGTATTTTAACTTTGATTTTTAAACAACACTTTGTTCCACTCTTGTAATTAGCATTCTATCACATTTCTATTACGAATTTGATTACTTTTTTTTCAATCATTTTTTGTTTGAGGGAAGAAATAGATCCCGATCGCGCCTTTAATAGCCACCACTTCCGGGTCGGAAACCGTAAACCCTGTTGCGTCATCTTAAATCCCGTTCTGTGTTTGCGTCATCGTATCGCGAGATTTCCTGCGCTCGGGATGAAGGAGTAGTGAAGGCAGCAGCTCGGGAGAGTGCGCGAGGGAGGAGCGGGGTGAGTTAGTAAACACCGACAGTGCGCGAGACCTTCAGTGTTGGCTAACCCTAGCGCGCGACGCTTTAGTATAGTTTGGTGTTTATTCTGGCGTTTAAAACCAGTGGTTTTTCTTTTCCATCTAAGGGCGAGTGTTTACACAACATACACCGAGCTGTGAATTAGCTTTAGCATTAGCCTGTTAGCTCCATCCACCTACATACTTCAGACTCTAGAGCTAATGTTAACGCTGGCTAGCTTAGACAGTCGGTCAACTCGCTAGTTCCGGTCGCCTGACTGATGATGTATATATTAATATAGATGTGTATACATGTTTAACGGAGTATATTCGGTCACTGGTGGTGAAGTTAGCCCGCAAGCTAAGATAGCGCGAGCGCTAGCAGATGTGTCAGGTTGTCCTTACAGCTCGCGCGCGCTCGCTCGCTCGCTTGCTGTCTCCACATCCTCCATCATTTAACTACATGTGGGTTTGTTTTTATTTTTATTTAAAAAAATTCGTTCATGCATGGAATTAAAGTGTCACGGCTTTAAGAGAAGAACATGCTTAGAGCATGCTAGCGCCCACACACACACACACACACACACACACACACACACTCGTGCACGGAGCGGAAATGAGGCGCGCGCTGATTTATCTGATTTATAACGTGTCATTAGGAGGTTATAATGCGTGTTATAGCGAGTAGAAGGAGCTCAGAGTCGGGCTCTAACCAGAAAACATCAAATACTGAGAACAGAACACTGTTTAGGTGTTAAACCGAGTCACTACTTCACACAAATACTATAATATCTGCTGTTTTCAAACTTACAGTTTGGTTAAAGTGTGTGTGTGTGTGTGTGTGTGTGTGTGTGTGTGGTTATCACAGTATCCTTGTGTACTCTGTTATTTTTAAATCATAGTGTGCATGAAGGGAAAAGCGATTCGACCCAAAAATCCCATCAGGATACTTGATGTTTTTACGATATTTACAAAATAACTATTGATCTTGAGATCAGAGCTGTGATACTCCGATATAATATCCATATCATGACCGATTATATACCATACACTTTTCCCTTTTTAAAAAATTATTGTATACATATATAGTGTGTGTGTGTGCCAAGTTTATATTTTTTTAGTCTTTAAAA
Organism: Ictalurus punctatus; assembly: GCF_001660625.3. Taxonomy (NCBI): domain Eukaryota; kingdom Metazoa; phylum Chordata; class Actinopteri; order Siluriformes; family Ictaluridae; genus Ictalurus; species Ictalurus punctatus. The sequence continues at coordinate 27,232,130 of NC_030426.2, read as the reverse complement.
TCGTAGAATAGCAATTTATTTCTTTTCAGTGATCATTTATTATTATTTTTAAATATTTGACCCATATGAAGTAAAATATAAAACATTAAAAATGTGTTTTGTTGGTGTATCATTTTTAAAGTATGGTGATAATATCTGTGGGTCGTATTGCTCGGCCCCGGGTTCTGATAGTATTCAGGTTTTTAAAATTTATTTATTAGGTAATTAGTGTCCAAAGAAACATCCAGCACTAAAATGTTAGGTTTTAGTTATTTTGCAGTCGCGGTTAAAAATCGTACATCGTTTAAAAAAAATTTAAAAAAGAAAAAAGAGGACTTTGTTGGCTGTGAGTTGAGATCAGTGTGGGTGTGTGGTGATGGATGCACAGTGGTACCTGTTGGGAGGGTTTGGTGTTGGGAGGCAGCAGGGTGTTGAGTAATCTGAGTGCCTCATGGAAGAAGCTGCTGCTGGTGCTGATGGTGGTGGTACGGACATTCCGGTACCGTCTACAAGATGGCAGGAGGGGGAAGACTCCATGAGAGGGGTGGGAGGAGTCTGAGCTTTGGAGATGAGGCTTTAATATTGGGTGGAGAGACGCTGATGATCTTCTCATCTGATCTGCTCTGTATCATCCTTCTGTAGAAGGTGGTGAGGATGGGGGGATGGGGGGGTTGCTCTCTTCAGCGCTAACAGTAAGTGGAGGTGCCGCTGCTGGACTGTCTTGGTGAGGCAGGTGGTGTTGAGAGACACGGGGAAGTCCTCCGTCGTGTGCTGTGGTGTCACCAGCAGACTTCATGATGAGATTAGAGCTGAACTTTGCGGCGCAGGGTGAACAGCATCCTTACGTAGTTGTGCTTTTGGTCCAGACGGGTCAGAGAACCCATCTGTAGCTCCGAGAGTGACTGAGATCATGATATGACAGGTTTAATCAATGATGATGATGATGATAATAATAATAATAATAATAATAATAATAATATATTTCTTGTGTGTGTGGTGTTCTCAGAACCCCCTGAAGTGTTCGAGTTCTTTTCCGGCTCATTGTAACTTCTTCCCCTTCTGGATGGTGGTGCTGAAGTGAACCTGGGAGGTGTCGGACGTAAAATGGGCGACGATCGACCTTTTGTGTGCCCCGCCCCCGGATGTGGACAGGTGAGACCTTTTCATGAAGTGGTACTCTGGTCAACGGAGCAGATCTTGTGTGGACAAACGTTTAAATTACACAGACTATAAAACATATAAATATATAAAACTCTGAAAAAGTAGTTCCGGTCACTTTTCCTGAAGGTGTTCTGGTATTCCTACGCCACCTGAGCCACACGACTACAGCAGATTCCCCCGTATCAAAAAGTAGTTCCGGTCACTTTATACCTTCCTGAAGCTTCTGTGGGATTCTTACACCACCAGAGAGAGAGACACAACTCCCACAGGTCCTTCCCTCTGAAAAAGTAGTTCTGTTTACTTAACACCTTCCTGTTGTTTGTGTGTTAGCGGTTTACAAACGAAGACCACCTGGCAGTACATAAACACAAACATGAGATGACGCTGAAGTTTGGACACACTCGAACTGACACGGTGATTATTGCAGGTGTGGATTATTCATGTATCATGACTTTAACACACCACACACAGCTCCATCAGCTGCCCAGGAGGAAGTCCAGCTCATCTGTTACTCCATCTCTATGTGTGTGTGTGTGTGTGTGTGTGTGTGTGTGTGTTACAGATCAGACCCCGACTCCCACCCGCTTCCTGAAGAACTGCGAGGAGGTGGGTTTATTCAGTGAGCTCGATGGCTCCTTCGAACACGAGCTCCGTAAATCCCAGGAGGAGGAAGAGCGAAGAACCAAAAGCACGGTGAGATACAGTACTGTTCATTTCATAAGTATTCACCCCCACTGTGAAGTTCTCCAGAATTTTCTCGTGCTACAACCTGGAACCGAAATGGACTTTCGTTACCCCGTGTCTCCATCTCCCTGCCGTGAAACATGGTAGTGGTAGCGTGGTGTTCCGGAGATGCTTTTCATCAGAAGTATTAGGGCTAGCGTTGAGGGTGAGATGGATGAAGACGAATACAGGACAATCCTAGAAGAAAACCTGTTCCTGAGACTGGGGGCGGAGCTTCACTTACCGACAGGAGGACATCATGAGCTGCATTATAAATTGATTAGTAATAGTAGTCCCGTACTAGATGCTTCTTCTTTTTTACTTCCTATTTTTGGTCATTTTGGGCGGGGCTTGAGCTTCGATGACGCGTGTTTCTGATCCTCCGTATATTTGGCTGAATTGTGGGATTCATCTTCACTTTTTTATGGATTTTCTTGTCCAGCTTTCTGCTGCTCCTCCCTCCGAGATAAAGGAGCGAGACGGACCTCTGGAGATCGACTCTTCTCCTCCGGACAGTCCTTCATCTGTCTCCAGCATGACCGACTCTAAAGACTCGGAGACGCTGGTGAAGGAACCCGTTCCCATCAGGAAGAACAAGGTGAGGCTGAGAGGCGGGAGTATCCACAGGTGAGGGGTGTGGAGTGTGTGGAAGTGTTCTCCAACACGCATCATAAAAACGTCATCTTTTATTTTTTTTGTGTTTCTTTACTTTACATCAGGGAAATATCACAGATGGGGGTTTTTTGATTTTCAAGACGATTTTCACGTCTTTCCTTTAGTAACGTGGGAAAGGGAGAACATCGGTGATCAAATATCTACAGCTGCTTCACAAAAATGCGCAGATTCAAATATTTACTTATTGCCGCTTTAATTTATTTTGTTTTGAATGATATTTACACCTTAAAGCAAAGCTAAGCTTTCTGATAATTTTTCCTACATGGGAAATCACCCCCTCTACCCTTCCATGACATACTCCCGCCCCCAACAAAGTGGGCGTGGTCCGGACGGTTTGGGGAAGGAAGAGGAGTTTTATTAGTGTTTTTTTTTTCTTTTTTCTTTTCTCTAGCTTTAAACTATCCTTCAACACTCTTCTTTTGTGTAATTGAGTAATTTTTTTTGTTTTTTTGTAAACAGGAAGTGCCTCCAAGGACAGCAGCAGCAAGTGCCACGCCCACACCTACCATCGTACGCCCTGGGTCACTCCCTCTGCATTTAGGATACGACTCTATAAACCCCACTCAGCCGTCGCCCACGTCCGTCATCACCCGGACTCCGCCCTCCAACAGGCTCAGGTACGCCAAATGCTCATTAACATTTATTATTCATTAATAAATATGGTAATTAACAGGAGTTCTGTCTCTCTCCAGTTCTCCCTCGGCTTCCTTTCCCATGATGATGCAACTTCCTAACGGTCAGACTGTCCCTCTGCTTCCCAGTCCCGGACAAACATCTGTCATATCAGTGCGTCTGACACACACACACACACACACACACACACACACACACACACATACGTGGGCTTATTTTTTTTTTACTTGCATGTGTGTTTTGAGTCTGATTAAGTGTGTGTGTGTGTGTGTGTGTGTGTGTTTATGTAGGTGGCCAGGTCATCGAATCCAGTACCCAATATTCCTGGAATTCCCGGCCCTCCGCTTGGTGGAAGCAGCAGTGGCTCCTCCTCTCCGTCTGGATACAACTCGCATAACGATGCCAAGATGGTGAGAAACATACTCTCACACACACACTCTCTCTCTCTCTCTCTCTCTCTCACACACACACACACACACACACACACACACACACTTCATTGAGCGTATATAATGTATAGTAACATTATATACTTGCGTCGGTGTATTGTGTGTGTGTGTGTGCACGCTCCTCTAGAGGCTGAAAGCTGCACTGTCACCTCAAAGTGTTAGCGGACCAATACCAAGCCAGAAACCTGAACCCAGTGAGACTCTCTCACCTGCACAGCCACAGGTACACCTGTATACCTGTACATCTGTACACCTGTATACCTGTACCCATTTAGATTTATTCACTGAGCAGACGCTTTTATGCAAAGCAACTTTGAGATTAGGAACAGTACGAGATCCTGCTGTCCGGATTGAGGTTGGAAGTTCATTCCACCACTGAGGGACGGTCAGTTTGAAGGTTCTGGAAAGGAACCTCATGAGGTTGTGGCTTTTGGCCAGACAGGCAGAGATGTGTACTGAGATGGATCTTCAGGCTGGAAGGACAGATAGAGCTGAGTATCTTCAGCATAGCAGTGATATGAGAAGCCATGAGACTCAATCACAGGCCCCAGAGATGTAGTATAAATAGAAAAGAGTAGAGGACCCAGAACTGACCCCTGAGGAACCCCAGTTGAGAGTTTCTGAGATTCAGATACCTCTCCCTTCCATGATACCTTGAAGGATCTGCCTGAGAGATATGATTCCACCCAGCGCAGAGCCATTCTAGTGATGCCTAGACCGGAGAGAGTTGACAGGAGGATCTGATGATTCAAAGTGTCAGAGGCAGCAGAGAGGTGGAGTAGGATAAGGACAGATGATCTCGAGGTCGTAAGGCTTCAGTGAGGGAAAGCAGAGCCGTCTCCGTGGAGTGACTGCTTGTGAAGCCAGACTGCTTGGTGTCCAGAAGGTTGTTCTGTGAGAGAAAAGTGGGGAGTTGATTGAAAACAGATCTTTCAAGGGTTTTAGACAGGAAATGGAGGAGGGAGACAGGTCTGCAGTGGTCTACCGCAGCAGGGTTAAGTGTTGGTTTTTTAAGCAGCGGGGAAACCCGGGCCTGCTTCAGTGAGGTGGAGAAGGTGCTGGTGGAGAGGGATGTGTCAAAGATTAAGAGTCGGTCTGTGCGTGTCTGGGGTGGAGAAATGGTTCCCAATTGATGTAACCTTGTTGGGAGAGAAAGTGGCAAAGTCCGCTGCAGTCAGAGAGGTGAATCTGTACATCTGCACATCTGTAGACCTGCACGTCTCTACACTTGTGCATCTGTACACCTCATCTGTATACCTGTTCATCTGTACACATGTATACCTGCACATCTGTTCATCTGTACGCTTGTAGACCTGTTCACCTGCACATCTGTACACATGTACATCTGTGTGTGTATTTTCTGTTGTCACGTGTATTATGACGTCTATGATCAGTTGTTCTGTTGTCGCACTGTGATGTAATTTGCGTTAACACGTGTTTATTTGTTTCTTTTTATCCGTCACTTTCTCTCTTTCTCACGCTCTCTCGCTAGGTGTCTCCTGCAGCTCCGAGAGGTGGGCGTCGGCGTCGTGGGTCGGAGGTGGAGCCTGACGAGCGCAGACGCCGTTTTCTAGAGCGGAACCGAGCGGCTGCTTATCGCTGCAGACAGAAAAGGAAAGTGTGGGTCAACGCCCTGGAAAAGCGCGCAGAGGAACTCGCCACTGCCAACGTCACACTCACGGTAACACACACACACACACACACACATATACACACATATACACACACACAGGTGGACGTGAGAGTATAACACCATGGGGAATGTCTTTAATTGTGTGTGTGTGTGTGTGTGTGTGTGTGTGTGTGTGTGAGACAGAATGAAGTGTCTCTGCTCAGATCTGAGGTGACGCGTCTAAAGGAGCTCCTGCTGGCTCATAAAGACTGTCCCATTACTGCCATGCAAAAAAAAGCCTACCTGGGTAAGAGATGATTTATTTACCTGTCAGAACATCAGCGTGAGCAGAGTTTCATCCTCCCGAGTGGTGCAGCAGAAGAACATTAGCCCTATTGTCCAGAGATCACGAGTTCCAGTGGCCATCCGTGGCCCGGAGTCTGAAAGGCAAAATTGGCTGTGCTCTGGCAGAAGCTCGCTCACCTGTCAATCACAGACATGCTAGCCAATCGTGTGCATCTGTGAGCTTGTGTATGAGGAAGAGGGAGGATAGCACTTTCTTCCGAGTGTGTTACCCCGCCCCCTGATGCAGCACGAGCAGTTCGATAGATGCGGTCGGCAGCTTCACGTGTCTCGGAGGAACACCCCCGTTAACAGATTAGCATTCCACAATGAAATTAATTAGTTAATGAAATGTGCAGGTTAGTTAGTTAGTTAGTTTAGTTAGTTAGTTAGTTAGACTCCGCCTCCATGTCCCTGATGTAATACCCTGTGTTTTGGTACTGCATGACCGGTTCTAGATTGGGTTCTGTGCTATGACTTTGCTCTGTTTTTGTGTGTGTGTAGCTGCAGGTGTGGACGAGAGCTCGGTATCGGCGCTGGTTCTGCCCGTCTCGGTTCCGGCTCCGGTCTCCGTTAACGGACTGAGCGTGCGAGCGGCGGAGGCGGTGGCCGTATTGGCGGGGATGGGGTCGGGCCAGTGGAGCAGCGCAGGAGCAGGCGGAGACACGCCCACCCAATCACAACCCACCTCCAGATGATGTCCATGCGCTACGGCCAACGGGAAGGAGGCGTGGCTCAAGGAGGTGGGCGTGTCACAGGAGCGCATTGTTCTTGAACTGTTGAAACCACTCCCCGCTTTTCACTCTCACCGTTTTCTCCTGACTTAAGTGTGTGACGTGTCACGTGATGTCGCTGGCTGACTATACAGACTCGGACGCACTGCAGGAAAACACACACACACACACAGAGAGAGAGAGCGCGAGCGAGCTCATATCCTGTACTTTCTCATGTTACATTTTTATAACTCTGATATATTTCTTTGGTGTTTGTGACTGCATGATTCGTTCAGACCAGTTCACACGAGCAGGTGACAAGTCGCTCATGTCGCATGTGGGCGTGGCCTGTCCTGCGTTCCTGTGGGAAACGGAGAACGCTCTGATCAGTGTGCAAATCGAAACGGTTGTGTGATTTTACATGTCGCGCTCGGCTTCGTTCTCAGATTAGATTAGCAAAGCAAGCTCACGTACGCTCACCAAAGATCTCTGCTCCTTCCTCCCAAGCTTTATTTTTCCTCGCTATCGAGAGGGCGGATATGACCGGAGAAGACGAAACCATGGTTATGCGTTTTTCTTCTGTTTTTGCGAGAAATAATCGCAGGTCGGACCTGAATTTTGCCACAGGATCGTTCGAGTGATTTTACCGCATCGTACCAAGTTTGTAAAGAAATCTCGATTCAGAAGTTGCTGAAATCTCCGTACGCAGAAAACGAACCCGTTGCCTTGTTGCTCGCTAGTAGTGTGAACGTAGGTTTAGACGCGTTAACGTGCTAGGCTCCACCTCTCTTCTCGCTGCACTTCCTTCTTTTTGTCCTAACAACTCAGAACAATAAAAGTGGAAATCCTTCCGTGGAGGAAGAGCGTGGAGGAAGAGCGGCGTAATTTTATACGAGTGTTAATATCGGTCGGTGTGTACGGCGCGTGTACGGCACGTGTACGGCACGTGTACGGCGCGTGTATGGCTAGCGTAAGCCGCACACAGTCACATTGTTTTTAACAAAATGATCTGCTTTTGTTTATTTTGACAGTACAACAACTCGCATCATTTGTGTGATTTACAGGTTTTAAAATCATTGTAGGATCTCAGGACACACACACTCACACTCTTTTTATATATATATATATATATATATATATATATATATATATATATATATATATATATATATATATATATATATATCGTGAAAGGATTATCATACAGCAAATATTAGGAAGAAACCATGCTAATCATTAAAGCTAGCGCTAATCACTATTTAACTCGTTTTTGTTCACTTAAGTGCTTTGTTTGAGCAGTTAGTCATAGCGACACAATTTAAGAATGAGTGAGTGTGTGTGTGTGTGTGTGTGTGTGTACAATACATATGAGAATTTAATCTCGCTCAGACAGGAGCTGTAAGGTGTAATGCTGAGCTTTTTCGTCATCACACTTTGATAAAGTTTTCAGTTAAAGTATTTGTAAATGTGTCGAATTGCTCCTTTCAGAGACGGGACTACTTTTGTTTTGGTGTAGGGGTACCACAGAACCTTCAGGAAGTGTAAAGTAACCGGAACTACTTTCTGTTGGAAGGTTCTTGTCTGTAGTAATCTCTCTCTCACACACACACACACGCACTCACACTACACCAAATCCTCATGCTCAATATTTATTATGTCTGTTCCGCCCCGCCCTCATATACAATCGTGTGTGTGTGTGTGTGTGTGTGTGTGAGAGATGTGCTTTATGAATATGAATGAAGAGCGTATCCTTTGTGTGTATCACGTGTGAGTGTCGCTCCTCGGCCGACTCTAGGGAGCTGTAAATATCAGTGAGTATATAAAATAATAAACGAGTGTCGCAGCATCGCTGTCTGTATATGAACTAAATGAAATGGTCCTGAAGATATATTGTAATAAATAAACATTTGATGGAACTCAGCAGAGTCGAGGGTTTTCACTTTGCAGCACTGTTCTCCACTCACGAACACCAACCTTCCTTATTAAATCGGGATTTTGAGTTTAATTTTTTTCTCAGGTTTGGAGAGTTTTAGTGAGCTTTGACCCATGCGATTTTAGAATTGTGCCAGCAATTTATAGAAGGAAGTCTCAGGCACACAGTTTGCATTTATTACGTTTGCATATCTTCATATCTCTTTTCAGTAC
>NC_030426.2:27216198-27218698 GCF_001660625.3 Ictalurus punctatus | reverse complement strand
TTCAGAAAGCTCCACCCCCTACACTAGCATAAGCCATGGGGCGTGGTTTTGCTGATTGGCTACATACCATTGTTAGTCAGACATGCACCATTGAGCAAACACTCCTATAATACCTCCATGGCCTAGGCAACGTGTACATGTGTTTTGTGGGAGTGGCTTTGGAGAGAACACTGCCTTTACGACCATATATGGGTATGTGGTCATGCAGTGGATGTGTCTTGAAGACTATAAATAGGAATGTTTGCATGTCTTTGAGTACATATATGGAAGTGTGGTTGTGTTATTAGGTCCATATATGGAAAGTGGACGGCTGTAGCTCAGGTGGTAGAGCGGGTCGTCCACTAATCGTAGGGTCGGCGGTTCGATTCCCGGCCCACGTGACTCCACGTGCTGAAGTGTCTTTGGGCAAGACACTGAACCCCAAGTTGCTCCCGATGGCAAGTTAGCACCTTGCATGGCAGCTCTGCTACCACTGGTTTGTGTGTGCGCGTGTGAGTGTGTGACTGAGAGACAGTGTAAAGCGCTTTGTAGAACCGCAGAAGTGCTATATAAGTGCACATCATTACCAAATGGGAACGTTTATAAGCCTTTAAGTGGGAATATGGGCGTGGTCTTGAGTGGTATTAAGTCCTTATATGGAAATAAGAATGGCATGTGGGATTTTGGGTGTGTCTTTGAGTCCATATATGGAAATTATAATAGTTATTACTGGCCGTGTTTGTAAGACTGCAGATGGGAAAGTGGGTGTGACTTTGAGTCAATATATGGAAGTGTGGACATGTTGTTAAATCCATTTATGGAAATAAGAACTGATTTGAGAGAGAGAGAGAGAGAGAGAGAGAGATCTTAACCTCCTGGCAGAGGAACACACACACACACACATACATGCACACTGCAGTCTCACAGTTTCCATGGTTACAGTGGGACTGCTGGGACGAAGTGTTGAAGGCAGTGCGTTTGTTTGGGTTAAAGTCTGTGGAGGTTAGTTAGAGCTGAGCACATAAACACTGGCTACATGACACACACACACACACACACACACACACACAGCTTCATGTACTCACTGTTTCAAATGACAGGCAGTTGAACGCTGGAGAAAATGACATCATCCATAGGGAGAGGAAGTGTGTGTGTGTGTGTGTGTGTGTGTGTGTGTGTGTGTGTGTGTGTGTGTGTCTTTCCTCTGAGAAACTAAGAAGGGAGAATTCTCTCAGGAATAAAGGCTGCTTCAAAACAACTAGCTCCAAAACTGTGTTTAATTCATTTTCCATTTAAAGCCGGGACTTTCTCAGTGCTTCTATATAAAACTGATTTGGGGGCGGAGCTACACATGAGCTCAGATTGCGATGTCACTGAACTATTGACTCATTGGCTTTGAACCGATCTCTCCGATATGCAAATGATGAAAGGATGATGACAGGATAGCTGGAAACTTTTAGCTGCAAAACAATGCAGAGTAAACATAAACAATGCAGAATAAACGTAAACAGTGCAGCGTAAACGTAAATCGATACACAGAAATCCCACAGACTAACGTGAACTAGTTTACTCGCAGTTAGAAACGTGCATATTTATGGTTTCTGCACACACTATCATACTGTTGGAAAATAAACTACTGCACCACTATGACAACAGTGCGTGTGTGTGTGTGTGTCTGCGCATGTGTGCGTGTGTGTGTGTGCGTGTGTGTGAGAGAGAGTACTAGACAGACTGCAGACAGACAGACAGATTAGACCGCACAGTGAAATAATAGTTGGTGGAGTTAGTGAGTGAGATGTCAGCTGAGATGAGAGAAATGGTGAGATGATTAAATCACATCCTCCTCTCATCGTTCCTGCTTTTTTATTTCCTCTCAGTTGAAGAGCTCCGATTTCACTTCACATCATCTCTCTGTCCTCATAAACACCCTTACTGCAGTCACTATAACAAAGAGCTGAGAAACGGCTGGACTAGAGGCGGGGCTAAAGGCAGGGTTATAGATTGTTTGGGGCAGAATTAGAGCCAGGACTAAGAATGTGGTTATGAACTGGGTGAGTAAAGACTGGGAGGGGTTAGAGGCGGAGTTATGGGCTAGATTAAAGGCTGGGTACGGATGGAGTTCTGGGCTGGTTTAGGTGCAGGGCTACAGACTAGGCTCAATGCTAGAGACGGGTATATGGGCTAGGATAAAGGCTGGGTGGGGTTAGAGGCGGGGTTAGGGGCTAGGATAAAGGCTGGGTGGGGTTAGAGGTGGGGCTAGGGGCTAGGATAAAGGCTGGGTGGGGTTAGAGGCGGGGTTAGGGGCTAGGATAAAGGCTGGGTGGGGTTAGAGGCAGGGTTAGGGGCTAGGATAAAGGCTGGGTGGGGTTAGAGGCGGGGTTAGGGGCTAGGATAAAGGCTGGGTGGGGTTAGAGGCGGGGTTAGGGGCTAGGATAAAGGCTGGGTGGGGTTAGAGGCGGGGTTAGGGGCTAGGATAAAGGTTGGGTGGGGTTAGAGGTGGGGCTAGGGGCTAGGATAAAGG